>NW_026652280.1:147485650-147662399 GCF_009828535.3 Hylobates moloch
AAATGGTATTTCTAGTTCTAGATCCCTGAGGAATCGCCACACTGACTTCCACAATGGTTGAACTAGTTTACAGTCCCACCAACAGTGTAAAAGTTTTCCTGTTTCTCTACATCCTCTCCAGCACCTGTTGTTTCCTGACTTTTTAATGAAAGGCCATTCTAACTGGTGTGAGATGGTATCTCATTGTGGTTTTGATTTGCATTTCTCTGATGGCCAGTGATGAGCATTTTTGCATGTGTTTTTTGGCTGCATAAATGTCTTCTTTTGAGAAGTGTCTGTTCATGTCCTTTGCCCACTTTTTGATGGGGTTGTTTGTTTTTTTCTTGTAAATTTGTTTGAGTTCATTGTAGATTCTGGATATTAGCCCTTTGTCAGATGAGTAAGTTGCAAAGATTTTCTCCCATTCTGTAGGTTGCCTGTTCACTCTGATGGTAGTTTCCTTTGCTGTGCAGAAGCTCTTTAGTTTAATTAGATCCCATTCGTCAATTTTGGCTTTTGTTGCCATTGCTTTTGGTGTTTTAGACATGAAGTCCTTGCCCATGCCTACAGCATTTTTCAATGCAACTAAATTCACACTAAATTGCAATTATCTATGATTCCATTCAAATAGTTTGTTTTAAATTGGCCAAGGGGAAAAAAGGGGTTGCTGGACTTTGGGGACTAAAAAGAACCACAAGAAAAAGAGGAAGTGAGGAGGGTTGTGTATGAGCATTTATGAGAGCAAACTGTGCTGATTTCACAGTTCTAATAGGGACCTACTCTTTTCTCCCTCAAACCACAGGGATTGAATTAGTAAATCACATTTGACTTCTAAATAAATCAAAATTCTGCTGTGCTAACAACTGCTTATGAGGAAAATATAAGATTAATTTCAAATGCCAGTCAAGGAAGCTCCCAGGACTCTTTTAACAGGACTTTTAGTATTTTTTCCTACTGAAATCTTTTGTTTATAAAAAATTTCCATTACTAAGTGATTTCCTTTACTACCTTCTCTTCATTCAGGTTTCAGAGGAATAACTAGCAAAGTTGGCCAATTAATACCTAGGTTCTGGTAGAGGGCAGTTCTCAATTGACACCTATAATTTTTTTCAACCTCTGTTGCAATGTAATTCTTCTCTTTCAAAATTAATACAATGTCCTTTTAGAGGTCCTAAGTCAGCACAGTAAGTTGCATTAAGCATTGCCATCCAGCACGCCAAGGGCAATGTGTTGCCATACATCCTTGAAAAGTCATTTTAAAACTTAGCATTTCTCTTACCCCAAACCCTCCATAATTTTAGAGCTGTTATGTGCTTATATAAGCATATAAGCTTATATATTTACATTGTGCATATCTAATGTTCACTACTCAGACTTTTGTTAGACAGTTTATTAAGTTCAGATGCAAAACTTATTATCCCCATTTTAGAAGAACAGGAGATAAAGTTCAGAGCAATTAAATTACCTTTCTCGAGGTCAAAGTTTCCTACTATTTAAAACCTAGGTTCACTTAAGCATGACCATGCTCAATACATTAAACTGCATAGCACTTTTCGGAACCTAAGTATATGATCTTTCTACTGATAAAGTAAGCAACGAGGCTTTGGAGTATAAATGCCCCAACAATTCTTTATATTAAAATCTTTTGGAAGTTCAGTGAGAGTACTTCCAGTTCTGGACCAAATGGTGTAGACACACTTTTCCTTCTTCTTTACACTAAATACGGCTAAAATCTCTGGACATTATGCATAAATCAAACATAAAGATTGAAAAGTGCAGAGAATGCAATTTGGCTAGAGACCTTGAGACCCAAGAAACAATACAGAGATGAGCTCTCTAGGTTTTCTTTTTACTTCACATGTCCCAGATTGGCTTTTGGAGACACTCACAACTAGAAAATACCAATTAGAGCCAGCAAAAAGGAAAAAAAGTAAAGTAAAACCTGTTCCATCTAGTCAAAGCATGAGAAAAAGGACAATGTAACAAGACAGAAAACTTTCAGAAAATAGCCACACTACCCCAGCCAAACACCACAGAATTCACCTTAGCCCTATCCACGAATACGTCCTTCCCTTTCCCAACTTTCACCCTTAGCCAAGGTAGTATCAGACAAGAAAAAAATGCAGGGAGCCAGGACATTTATACCTGCACTATACTAACAAGTTGCCTCTTGATGGTGTCAAGGGAGGCTACTTGGGGATCCTAGACTTCCACCAAATCAGCAGCAATGAGGTGCTCTTTTCCCTCTCTGGCAGTGTCAGAGGAGAACAGGTGAGAAGCTGGAACTTCAGCCTTCATTAACCTTAGATGCAAGGAGGCTTCTAGCCCCTGTGATGTCAGGGGATCCTATATGGGGCGCAGTAAGAAATTGCCCTTTCTCGGCCGGGCGCGGTGGCTCACGCTTGTAATCCCAGCACTTTGGGAGGCCGAGGCGGGCGGATCACGAGGTCAGGAGATCGAGACCACAGTGAAACCCCGTCTCTACTAAAAAAAATACAAAAAATTAGCCGGGCGTGGTGGTGGGCGCCTGTAGTCCCAGCTACTCGGAGAGGCTGAGGCAGGAGAATGGCGTGAACCCGGGAGGCGGAGCTTGCAGTGAGCCGAGATTGCGCCACTGCACTCCAGCCTGGGCGACAGAGCAAGGCTCCGTCTCCGTCCAAAAAAAAAAAAAAAAAAAGAGAAATTGCCCTTTCTCTAAGGGTGTCAAACAAGGCCTCATGGGAAACCTGTACTTTCCATCTTACCAGTATCAGAATATGTCTGCTAAAACACAAGATGTAATATCCAGAGTCACAGAATAAAATACCTAAAATATCAAAGATGCAGTTAAAAATCATTTGTCACATCAAAACCCAGGAAATTCTCAACTTGAATGAGAAAAGCTAATCAGAAGATCCTGACCTTAATTAGACGACAAAGATGTTAGAATTATTTGGCAAGGATTCTAAAGCAGCCGTCATAAAAATACTAAAGAACCAAGTAGGAATATGCTTGAAATAAATGAAGGAAGTGGGATGTCTCAGCAAAGAAATAGAAGACCTGAAAAAGAATCAAATTGAAATTTTAGAACTAAAAAAAAAATACCCAAGATAGGAAAAACAATAGATATGCTCAAAAGCAGAATGGAGAGGGCAAAGTAATGAACAAGTGAATTCAAAGATATAACAATAGAAATTACCCACTCTGAAAAATAAAGAGCAAATAGATATAAAAAATAAATAAATAAATTGTGAGACTATAACAAAATATCTAGAATTCATGTCCCAGAGTTCCAAAAGGAGAGATGAGAGATGGCAAGGCTGAAAATCATCATAATAGTAAGACAACTACAGACTGGGAGAAACTATTTGCAAACAATGTATCTGACAATTGACTCATATTTAGGATTTATGGATCTTTTAACATTCAACTTCTAAAAAACACAAATCATCCAATCAGAAAATAATCAAAAGACATGAAGAGACATTTCACTGAACAAGCTACACAGAAGGCAAATAAGCACATGAGAAGATGTTCAATGTCATTAGTCATTAAGCAATGCAAATTAAGACCCTGAAGAAATATTAGTATACATCTATTAGAAGAGTTAAGGAAATTTTAATAGCAACAATACCAAAAACTAGCAAGAATGCAGAAAAAATAGATCTCTCATGTGTTGCTGGTGGGATTGTAAAATGGTACAGTCCCTCTGGAGTATAGTTTGGTGATCTCTTTCAAAGCTAAACATACAGTTACTCTGTGACCCAGCATTACATTTCTGGAGACGTACCCCAGAGGAATAAAAACTTATATCCACACAAAACTTGATAGGAGTTTTATTTGCAATAGCTAAAAACTGGAATATTTTTTGATAGAGCATGGTTAAACTGTGGTATATCTATACCATGGAATACTATACAATTTTTTTAAATGAACAATAAATGCATACATACATCTTGGATGGATGTCAAAGGATATTAGGTTGAGTCAAAAAAGCCAGTCTCAAAAGGTGACATACTGTATGATTCCATTTGTATAACATTCACAAAATGACAAAATTATGGAAATGAAGAAAATATTAGTGGTTGCCAAGAGTTAAGGATGGTGGAGGAATAGTGGGTGCCATGAGGGAAATCTACAAAGTGATGTAATAGTTGGTTGCAGTGATGGGTACATAAACTTACACATGTGATAAAATGACATGGAACTATAAACACACATTGTTAACAATAATCAGTTTTCTGGTTTTGACCTTCCCGGTCTAGCCACATGGGCTTTAGCCCTATCTAAAGCCTCAGGAAAATCGCACACGAAAAAAAAATGGTTGGCCAGTCTATTCTTCAAAGACTGAACATTAGGATTTGGGGTCTTTCTTCAGTCACGTCTGTGAATGATCTCCACCTGCAACGGCCACCACTCCAGGGAAATCGGATGAAAGGTACATGGGAAATCTCTGTACTCTCTTTGCAACTTCCTACAAATCTATAATTATTTCAAAGTAAATTTTTTGTAAGTCTAGTGAGACTCACCACAGTTTAATACTTCTTTATGAACTTGCTTGAATTTTGCCAACATTTTAGAGGAGAGATTGTCAATAGAGTTGATGTCTAAGACATAAGCCACACAGTAAATCCTGTCCTTCAGAGATGGAGAGGTGAGAAAAGTAGAATGCTCAGGTGTAATTGGTTTACGGGAATTAAACGGTTATAAAAACCATAAGGTAACATTCAGAATTCAGAGAGCCTCTGTTTAACCCTTAAAGACACAATTAACTCTTCTAATACTGTAACTACTGATCTCCCTCTTTCTCGTCAGCTACTCTTTCCCCAAATTAGTAGCACCCCCTCTTTACTTCCTTTCCACTGTGAGCATAATGCCATTATATCTCTCTTGTAGGAAAAAAAAAACCTTTATTGCTTTGGTGAAAATGACAATTATCCATTGTACGTATTGCAGGAAAGTTTAAATAATATTTTTGAAAAGCTAATTTCAAATCCTAGTATCCAGAAATAAACACCATTAACATTTGTTAAATAAAATTTAAGACTCCTCTCTAAGCATTTTGCATGCTTAAATGAACTGGATAGAGAGAATAAAAGAAAGAAAAATATGTTGAAAATGCTATTTAAATTAAAAGACTGTAATTTATTTTGAACAATATATTATGGTATATTTACAACTGGAATACTGTAGAGCAGTGAGAATAAATGAACCATATATACACACAATCTGTATAGATGAATCCCACAAACATAATGTTAAGTAAAAGAAACCAGATGATAAAAAGAATACGCGCCATATGACCCCATTTATCAAAGTTCAAGCATAGTCAAAACCTATTTATGGTATTAAAAATTAGAATTGTGGCTACTTTTGCAGGGGTAGTGACTAGACATGGAAACAAGGGGAACATCCTGAATGCTAATAATATTCTTATTCTTTACCTGTGTGCTGATTACACTGGTGTTTCAGTTTGTGATAATTCATGGAGCTGTAGGTTTATGATTTGTATTGCTTTCTGTATATGTGTTATATTTTAATAAATTTTTTTCTTTTTTTATTATACTTTAAGTTCTATGGTACATGTGCACAACGTGCAGATTACATAGGTATACATGTGCCATGTTGATTTGCTGCACCCATCAATTCGTCATTTACATTAGGTATATCTCCTAATGCTATCCCTCCCCCAGCCCCCTACCCACCGACAGGCCCCGGTGTGTCATAGTCCCCGCTCTGTGTCCATGTGTTCTCATTGTTCAACTCCCACCTATGAGTGAGAACATGCAATGTTTGATTTTATGTCCTTGTGATAGTTTGCTTAGAATGATGGTTTCCAGCTTCACCCATGTCCCTGCAAAGGACATGAACTCATTCTTTTTATAGCTGCATAGTATTCCATGGTGTATATGTGCCATATTTTCTTAATCCAGTCTATCATTGATGGACATTTGGGGTGGCTCCAAGTGTCTTTGCTATTGTGAATAGTGCCACAATAAGCATACGTGTGCATGTGTCTTTATAGTAGCATGGTTTATAATCCTTTGGGTATATACCCAGTAATGGGATCACTGGGTCAAATGGTATTTCTAGTTCTAGATCCTTGAGGAATCACCACACTGTCTTTCACAATGGTTGAACTAATTTACACTCCCACCAACACTGTAAAAGTGTTCTTATTTCTCCACATCCTCTCCAACATCTGTTGTTTCCTGACTTTTTAATGATCACCATTCTAACTGGTATGAGATGGCATCTCATTGTGGTTTTGATTTGCATTTTTCTGATGACCAGTTGTGATGAGCACTTTTTTTCATATGTCTGTTGGCCACATAAACGTCTTCTTTTGAGAAGTGTCTGTTCATATACTTTGCCCACTTTTTGATGGGGTTGTGTGTTTGTTTTCTTGTAAATCTGTTTAAGTTCTCTGTAGATTCTGGAATATTAGCCCTTTGTCAGATGGGTAGATTGCAAAGATTGTCTCCCATTCTGTAGGTTGCCTCTTCACTCAGATGATAGTTTCTTTTGCTGTGCAGAAGCTCTTTAGTTTAATTAGATCCCATTTGTCTATCTTGGCTTTTGTTGCCATTGCTTTGGTGTTTTAGTCATGAAGTCTTTGCCCATGCCTATGTCCTGAATGGTATTGCCTAGGTTTTCTTCTAGGGTTTTTATGGTGTTAAGTCTTACATTTAAGTCTTTAATCCATCTTGGGTTAGTTTTTGTATAAGGTGTAAGGAAGAGTTCCAGTTTCAGCTTTCTACATATGTCTAGCCAGTTTTCCCAGCACCATTTATTAAATAGGGAATCCTTTCCCCATTGCTTGCTTTTGTCAGGTTTGTCAAAGATCAGATGTTTGTAGATGTGTGGTATTATTTCTGAGGCCTCTGTTCTGTTCCATTGGCCTATTATATCTGTTTTGGTACCAGTACCATGCAATTTTGGTTACTGTAGCCTTGTAGTATAGTTTGAAGTCAGGTAGCATGGTACCTCCAGCTTCTTTTTGCTTAGGATTGTCTTGGCTATGCGGGCTCTTTTTTGGTTCCATAAGAACCTTAAAGTTTTTTTTTTCCAATTTTGTGAAGAAAGTCAGTGGTAGCTTGATGGCGATAGCACTGAATCTATAAATTACCTTGGGCAGTATGACATTTTCACGATATTGATTCTTTTTATCCATGAGCATGGAATGTTCTTCCATTTGTTTGTGTCCTCTTTTATTTTGCTGAGCAGTGGTTTGTAGTTCTCCTTGAAGAGGTCCTTCACATACCCTGAGATGGATTCCTAGGTATTTTATTCTCTTGGTAGTAATTGTGAATGGGAGTTAACTCATGATTTGGTTCTCTGTTTGTCTATTATTGGTGTATAGGAATGCTCGTGATTTTTGCACGTTGATTTTGTATTTTGAGACTTTGCTGAAGTTGATTATCAGCTTAAGGAGATTTTGAGCTGAGAAAATGGGGTTTTCTAAATGTACAATCATGTCATCTGCAAAGAGAGACAATTTGGCTTCCTCTTTTCCTAATTGAATACCCTTTATTTCTTTCTCCTGCATGATTGCCCTGGCCAGAACTTCCAACACTGTGTTGAGTAGGAGTGGTGAGGAAAGGGATACTCGTCTTGTGCCGGTTTTCAAAGGGAATCCTTCCAGCTTTTGCCCATTCAGTATGATATTGGCTGTGGGTTTGTCATAAATAGCTCTTATTATTTTGAGATACGTTCTATCAATACTTAGTTTACTGAGAGTTTTTAGCATGAAGGTCTGCTGAATTTTGTCGAAGGCCTTTTCTGCATCTATTGAGATAATCATGTGGTTTTTGTCACTGGTTCTGTTTATGAAATGTATTAAGTTTATTGATTTGTGTATGTTGAACCAGCATTGCATCCCAGGGATGAAGCCCACTTGATCGTGGTGGATAAGCTTTTTGATGTGCTGCTGGATTTGATTTGCCAGTACTTTATTGAGGATTTTTGTATCAATGCTTATCAGGGATATTGGCCTAAAATTATCTTTTTTTGTTGTGTCTCTACCATGCTTTGGTATCAGGATGACGCTAGCCTCATAAAATGTGTTAGGGAGGATTCCTTCTTTTTCTATTGATTGGAATAGTTTCCGAAGGAATGGTACCAGTTCCCCTTTCTACCTGTGGTAGAATTCAGCTGTGAATCCATCTGGTCCTGGACTTTTTTTGGTTTGTAGGCTATTAATTATTGCCACAATTTCAGAACCTGTTATTGGTCTATTCAGTGATTCAACTAGTTCCTGGTTTATTCTTGGGAGGGTGTATGTGTCCAGGAATTTATCCATTTCTTCTAGATTTTCTAGTTTATTTGTGTAGAAGTGTTTATAGTATTCTCTGATGGTACTTTGCATTTCTGTGGGATCGGTGGTGATATCCCCTTTATCATTTTTTATTGCGTCTATTTGATTCTTCTCTCTTTTCTTCTTTATTAGTCTTGTTAGCAATCAATTTTGTTGATCTTTTCAAAAAGCCAGCTCCAAGATTCATTGATTTTTTGAAGGGTTTTTTGTGTCTCTATCTCCTTCAGTTCTGCTCTGATCTTAGTTATTTCTTGCCTTCTTCTAGCTTTTGAATGTGTTTGCTCTTGCTTCTCTAGTTCTTTTCATTGTGATGTGAGGGTGTCGATTTTAGATCTTTCCTGCTTTCTCTTGTGGGCATTCAGTGCTATAAATTTCCCTCTACACACTGCTTTAAATGTGTCCCAGAGATTCTGGTACTTTGTGTCTTTGTTCTCAGTGGTTTCAAAGAACATCTTTATTTCTGCCTTCATTTCGTTATTTATCCAGAAGTCATTCCGGAGCAGGTTGTTCAGTTTCCACGTAGTTGTGCAATTTTGAGTGAGTTTATTAATCCGGAGTTCTAATTTGATTGCACTGTGGTCTGAGAGACAATTTGTTGTGACTTCTGTTTTTTATATTTGCTGAGGATTGTTTTACTACCAATTATGTGGTCAATTTTAGAATAAGTGCAATGTGGTGCTGAGAAGAATGTGTATTCTGTTGATTTGGGGTGTAGAGTTCTGTAGATGTCTGTTAGGTCCGCTTGGTCCAGAGCTGAGTTCAAGTCCTGGATATCTTTGTTAACCTCTGTCTCATTGATCTGTCTAATATTGACAGTGGGGTGTTAAAGTTTCCCGTTATTATTGTGTGGAAGTGTAAGTCTCTTTGTAGGTCTCTAAGGACTTGCTTTATGAATCTGGGTGCTCTTGTATTGGGTGCATATATATTTAGGATATTTAGCTCTTCTTGATGAATGATCCTTTTACCATTTTGTAGTGGCCTTGTTTGTCTCTTTTGATCTTTGTTGGTTGAAAGTCTGTTTTATCAGAGACTAGGATTGCAACCCCTGCTTTTTATTTTGCTTTCCATTTGCTTGGTAGATGTTCCTCCATCCCTTTATTTTGAGCCTATGTGTGTCTCTGCACGTAAGATGGGTCTCCTGAATACAGCACACCAAGGGGTCTTGACTGTTTATCCAATTTGCCAGCCTGTGTCTTTTAATTGGGGCATTTAGCCCATTTACATTTAAGGTTAATATTGTTATGTGTGAATATCATCCTGTCATTATGATGTTAGCTGGTTATTTTGCTCGGTAATTGATGCAGTTTCTTCATAGCATAGCGTCAGTGGTCCTTACCATTTGGCATGTTTTTGCAGTGGCTGGTACCAGTTGTTCCTTTCCATGTTTAGTGCTTCCTTTAGGAGCTCTTGGAAGGCAAGCCTGATGGTGACAAAATCTCTCAGCATTTGCTTGCCTGTAAAGGATTTTATTTCTCCTTCACTTACAAAGCTTAGTTTGGCTGGATATGAAATTCTGGGTTGAAAATTCTTTTCTTTAAGAATGTTGAATATTGGCCCCCACTCTCTTATGGCTTGTAGAGTTTCTGCCAAGAGATCCGCTGTTACTCTGATGGGCTTCCCTATGTGGGTAACCCGACCTTTCTCTCTGGCTGCTCTTAACATTTTTTCCTTCATTTCAACCTCTGGGAATCTGAAGATTATGTGTCTTGGGGTTGCTCTTCTCGAGGAGTATCTTTGTGGTGTTCTCTGTATTTCCTGAATTTGAATGTTGGCCTGCGTTGCTAGGTCGGGGAAGTTCTCTTGGATAATATCCTGAAGAGTGTTTTCTAACTTGGTTCCATTATCCCTGTCACTTTCCAGTACACCAATCAAATGTATATTTGGTCTTTTCACATAGTCCCATATTTCTTGGAGGCTTTATTCATTTCTTTTGACTCTTTTTTCTCTAATCTTGTCTTCTCACTTTAGTTCATTAATTTGATCTCCAATCACTGTTATCCTTTCTTCCACTTGATCGAATCAGCTATTGAAGCTTGTACATGCATCACAGAGTTCTTGTACCATGGTTTTCAGCTCCATCAGGCCATTTAGGGTCTTCTCTACCCTGTTTATTCTAGTTAGCCATTCATCTAACCTTTTTTCAAGGTTTTTAGCTTCCTTGCGATGGGTTAGAACATGCTCCTTTAGCTCGGAGAAGTTTGTTATTCACGACCTTCTGAAGCCTGCTTCTGTCAACTTGTCAAACTCATTCTCCACCCGGTTTTGTTCCCTTGCTGGAGAGGAGCTGCAATCTTTTGAAGGAGAAGAGATGCTCTGTTTTCTAGAATTTTCCATTTTTCTGCTCTGTTTTCTCCCCATCTTTGTGGTTTTATCTACCTTTGGTCTTTGATGTTGGTGACCTACAGATGGGATTTTGGTGTGGATGTCCTTTTTGTTGATGTTGATGCTATTCCTTTCTGTTTGTTAGTTTTCCTTCTAACAGGTCCCTCAGCTGCATGTCTGTTGGAGTTTGCTGGAGGTCCACTCCAGACCCTGTTTGCCTGGGTATCACCAGCAGAGGCTGCAGAACAGCAGGTACTGCTGCCTGATCCTTCCTCTGGAAGCTTCATCCCAGAGGGGCACCCTCCGGTTTGTGGTGTCTGTTGGCCTCTACTGGGAGGTGTTTCCCAGTCAGGCTACACAAGGGTCCGGGACCCACTTGAGGAGGCAGTCTGTCTGTTCTCCGAGCTCGGATGCCATGCTGAGAGAACCACTGTGGTCTTCAGAGCTGTCAGACAGGGACGTTTAAGTCTGCAGAAGCTATCTGCTGCCCTTTGTTCTACTATGCCCTGCCCCCAGAGGTGGAATCTGTAGAGGCAGTAGGACTTGCTGAGCTGCAGAAGCAGTTTGTGCTTCCTGGCCTGTTTGTTTACACTGTGAGCTACCTCAGCAATGGCGGACAGCCCTCCCCTCTATCAAGCTGCAGTGTAGCATGTCAATTTCAGACTGCTGCACTAGCAGTGATCAAGGATCCATGGGCGTGGAACCCACCGAGCCTGGCATGGGAGGGTATCTCCTGGCCTGCTGGTTGCTAAGACCGTGGGAAAAGTGCAGTATTTGGTCAGAGTGTACCATTTCTCCAGGTACAGTCTGTCACGGCTTCCCTCAGCTAGGAAAGGGAAATTCCCCAACCCCTTGCACTTCTCGCATGAGGTGATGCCCCCCTCTTCTTCAGCTCACCCTCTGTAGGCTGCATCCACTATCCAACCAGTCTTATTGAGATCAACCAGGTACCTTAGTTGGAAATGCAGAAATCACCTGTCTTCTATGTCGATCTCACTGGGAGCTGCAGGCCGGAGCTGTTCCTATTCGGCCGTCTTGGAAGTGACCAATAAATTGTTTTTAAAAAGAGAGGAGAGAAAAGCAAACAAAAACAAACAAATATGATCAAATCAAATTAGTGAATATGGTATAATTAACTCACAATTCAAGTGTACTGGGTCTAAGATTTTTAAAAATCTAAAGTCATTTGGAAAAAATCTTCTCTGGCCACAAGGGGGTTCTCTTGCTACATTCCTTTATTTACAATGACTGTATTTTCTAGATTCTCTTGTTGGTGTTCTGATGCATTTTACTAATTTTTCTTCAAAAGGCTCAGCAAGGCACATTCTTCTGAAAATCTTTGTCTGTAAATCTATAGAATATAATATAAAGCATGAAGCTTCATTACAATTATCCTGAAAATGGTCATCCAACGAGTACTGGAATGTTTCTTCAAAAACTACCTGATTGCTAGAAAGTGCATTCTAACTTAATATCTAAATCTACCTTTTGTAATTTCTAGCCTTTGTTATTGCTCTCTCAGGACCAAATTCCTTTGTTTTGTACAGAGTATACACTCCTATTAAGTCAACTGAAGTATTTTTATCAGCTATATCCTATCACAGACTTTGCTTAAGCTGGCAGTTGGTTAATATCCACAGATGACTTTTTTCTGGAAGTTATATTTAAACCATCTGTACAATCTGCATCGCAGGACTTTGTTCATCCCTATTAACTTTCTGTTAAATTTAGACAATCATTTTAACAGATCACAATATTTTTATCTGACTGTTATTAAACTAGATTCCACAAATCTTTTGTTATACACAAATGTACTGAATGCCTCATACCTCATAAAGTAAACATATAGTAGAACTCAGTGATATTCATTTCATTTGATTTGGTAAAATAATATATTCAAGAACAAAGTAATTTGAATCCAAATAATTGTAAAATTAATGTTTTGGAGGGAAAGCCAGGAAAACCTGCAGGTTGTTTATGTATGGGACTGGCAGGAAGAAAGAAACAAAGAACAACTCCTAACTGTTTGGCCTAAGCAACTATTTGTATGGAGGTGTCATTTTCTGAACCAAAGGGAAACTCAGGAAAGATCAGATTTGGCACAGGGACCCAAAAGTTCCATTTTGGACATACAAAGTTAGATGTTGAACAACCATGTGACATTTCTCAGTTGGCTGTTGGACATAGGAGCATTCAAGAGCTCCTTAAGAGTGCCTTTCACTGCATGATTTATTCATCCCATTTATCTTCTCCTTCCCTCTCTCTACCCTTGAGCTGCTGTTTGAAAACTCCAGCAGTTAGATCATGTGCAGTGTGTCACTCCTCTGCCCCCACAACCTAACATGCTCCGAAATAGCCATTGCTTAAACAATAGAGTACAGTTTAATCAGTTTAACTTCTGCCTTGTAGACAGAATATTTGCCTCATTTCTCTCCCCAGAGAGTAGTAAGTTGACAGGGATAAGAAACTATTTTTTGTCCGTTTTTAGATTACCTGACCCAATGCTAATATTTATGTAAAACAGATTACCTGAAAATTGATTATGTTTTAGTTGTTTTACTTATTTATCTATTTTTAAGACAGGGTCTCACTCTGTTGCCCAGGCTGGAGTGCAGTCGCCTGATCTTGGCTCACTGCATCCTCTACCTCCTGGGATTAATTGATTCTTCCACCTTAACCTCCCAAGTATCTGGGACTACAGGCGTTCACTATCACACTCAGCTAAGATTTTTTTATATTTTGTAGAGATGGGGTCTCACCATGTTGCCCAGGCTGTTCTTGAACTCCTGGGTTCACGTTATCTGCCAGCCTCCTCGGCCTCCCGAAGTGCTAGGATTACGGGCATGAGCCGCTACACCCAGCCTGTTATCTTTTTTGTGTGTGTGTGTGACAGAGTCACCTAGGCTGGAGTGCTGTGGCATGATCTTGGCTCACTGCAACCTCCACCTCCAAGGTTCAAGCAATTCTCCTGCCTCAGCCTCCCAAGTCTCTGGGATTACAGGTGCCCGCCACCACCACACCCGGCTAATTTTTGTAGTTTTTTAGTAAAGACGGGATTTCACCATGTTGGCCAGGCTGGTCGCAAACACCTGACCTCAGGTGATCCACCTGCCTCAGCATCCCAAGGTGCTGGGATTACAGCCTTGGGCCACCACGCCCAGAAAACACTTTTGAAGCCAGCTCAAAAACCAAAACTTTGATTTTTTTTTTTTTTTAAATGAGGCAGATACTCGTTGTTTGCCCAAATTAGATTTGTTTTCTCCACTAATCTGATAAAGCAAGTCAATCCTGGTAACAAACCAGTTTGGTAAAATAAATGAAGATCTCTCTAAACTGGAATTGGAGACTGATTAAATATCATTCTTACCAGATAACTTCACTTTCTGATTTAAAGAAAAATACGTCTTAAAATCCACATTTTAGGCCATGCACAGTGGCTCACACCAGTAATCCCAACACTTTTAGGAGGCCGAGGTGGGAGAATCACTTAAACTTGAGAGTTTGAGACCAGCCTAGGCAACAAAGCAAGAGCTCATCTCTACTAAAAATAAAAATTAAAAAAAAAATAGCTAGGCATGGTGGCTTACGACTGTAAACCCAGCCACTCAGGAGGCTGAGGCAGACAGATAGTTTGAGCCTGGGAGACTGAGGCTGCAGCGAGCTTTCATCGTACCCCTGCACTCCAGGCTAGGCAACAGAGCAAGACACTGTCTCAAAAAACAAAAAAAAATTATATTTTAATTTTAGTCAAAATGTGAAATAATGAGAAGGGGAGAAGAGAGAGAGACAGAGAGAAAGAAAGAGACAAGAAGACAGTGACAGATTTCAGAGAAATACATTGCCATGTTTACACTTAGGTTGGTCTTTGTCCCTCAGTCCTCTCAGGCTGCTATAACAAAATACCATAGACTGGGTGGCCTATAAACAACAGAAATTTATTTCTCATAGTTCTAGAGGCTGGGAAGTCTAGGATCAAGGCGCTGGTGGATTCGACGTGTGGTGAGGGCCCACTTCCTCATAGACAGATGTGTTCTCACTCTAACCTCACATGGTGGAAGGGGCCAGGGGTCTCTCTTGGGCTTCGTTTATAGGGGGATTGATCTCATTCATGAGGGCTCTGCTTCCATGGCCTAGTTAACTCCCAAAGATCTCACCTCCTAATATCATTTTAGTGGTAAGAATTTCAACATATAAATTTGGGGAGGACATAAACACTACTAAATAACAAACATTAGAAGAACTATAAGTAAAATTCTCTTTTCTTTCTTTAAAATGGTCATGAAATCATTTAGTTCTTGAAATTAAAGAAAACCGTTCAGATTCTACCAGATCAGAAGACAATGTTCCCTATAAGTGTTCAAAAACGGAAAGATACAGAATGATAAGACATATGTATATAAATAAATTTTCTCCTATTACTTGAAGTATGATTTTCAATTTAGTGATAAATAGCGTGTTGTAAAAAACACCAGGTGTGTTGGAAATCATTCTTTAGGGCCAGTAGGACTTGCATTAGACTCTTTAGTTCCATACAGTGCCATTTACTTCCAATCAACTAATATAAATCCCATCTTGCATGTTCACTGCAGTAAATCATCGAAGTTCTAGCTTTCAAATCTCTTCAAAACCTCCCAAAAAATTAAATATAATATTAAGAGAATAATATTGATCAAGCATGACTTCTTACTCTGTTCCTAGAAAATCACATTTTAAAGCACCTCTTTGTTTTATTCATATAGTTCTTGCTATCTGGCATTAGATCTCAGTATATCTAAACTTTATCCTTGAAAGTCAAGAAATAAAGAAGTAACAGATGATAATGAGTGGCAGGGATGAACAGAGAAAATTCAAAACTATTTTTTCATTATTATTAATTTACAAAGTTTCTATGGACCATCTCCTATGTGCTTTGTTACGACTGAGCTAAGCATCAAAGAGAGAGTGTTGAAAAAAAAAAAAAATATATATATATATATATGTATATAGTCCCTGTCATCACAGAGCTTCCATCTAATGCAAGACACAGATCTTGAAAATACATTTATACAAATATTATTAAATTATAGAATCTGATCAGTGTGATGATAGCCATAAGTATTTAAATCTCCAGAGAGTTTTTCATTATGCAACAGATTTTTTTTTAATATTTGCATCCAGGTAGGATTGAATCCAGTTGGATGTAAAATATGCATGCTGGGACACACCGGGATAAGATCACACATACTGACAAAGAAAAGGGAGGAGCAATATCATTATAACCACTGGATTATAGTAATTTCAGACCACATACTAGCCAATAGCTTTGAAATATTAGTCAAAAATCTAGTTTTTGGTATCCTCAAAAATCTCTGGAATTTTATATGTGCAGTGAAAACATTACATCTAAGTATCTTTTGCGGTCATTCTCTGTAAATTCCTTAAATCCTAGTCACTAATATTATTTCTGACTTATCATACAATCCTTTAGCTAGGATTGATGGAGTATAGTCTGCCATAGAACTTATTCAGAAAAATTCAGTTTTGCATATAGGTTATATACACAACATTGTGTAAAAATGTTTATTCTTTTCCCAAAAAAAGATCAATTTATGAAAGCTAAAGATCCTTTATAATTCCTTTTTGTTGGCACTGATACTTTCCAGCTTCTTAATATTTTTTATCATATAATATTCATTTGACTATATTTGATACCTTGCTTCAAATTTCAAAGTATCTAGAAATTAGTTTTTTATACTCCACAATTCTTACTATTGTTTCTCAAAATAGAAATATTACTTTTTTTCCTTCTATATAATTAACCTTGGTGAAAGTAGCCCAATTCACTAACTCTCGGAATAGTTTCCATTTCATTATTTATCTTAAATTTAGAGGTCTTTCTCTCATGATTTCATAAATATTTGATTCTATTTTACGACTTTTTTAATTTAATCACTGATAATTTAGTTTACTTTATGCAGCAGAGTACAATTCCCAGTTGACACTCCTAGAATGAAACATCTTCATAAAATAATAAGATCCAGCATTCATCTGACACCTAATGTCTGTGGGCTACCTTTGAAAAATTATACACCTGTATTATTTTAAAATGAATCATTGACATCAGTATTTTATCTTCTGCCTAACTAGTACTAGCAACGTCCCGAAGAGCATGTTCCTCGGACTTAAGAAACCCCATTCATTTCCATGGCTTAACTGAAGCCATATAAAGCCTATATGTTCAAAGCTGCTATGTTACACTTGCACAGCCCTCCCAACTAAACTCCAGACTGTTGTGTTTAGCTGACAACTGGAAATATGAACTTTCTCTCTAATGATATAAGGCACTTAAAACTCACTATTTTCTTCCCTAAACCTGATCTTCCTCTGTTCTCTAGCTTGAGTAGTATAGGCTTCCTCCTAGTGTACCTAAATAAGTGTCATTGGAATTAAATTTTATTCCTCCCTCTTCCTTGAACCCTAAATATAATTGTTGCCAAGTCCTGGTAATCTGTCTCCTAAGCATTAGCTTTCTGTTCTGTCCTTCGCTCTCTCTACTGACTGACATTGTCCCTGTTGGGATCATCAGTGGACTCATCAGTGGATCAGGCCATCGTCCTCAACTAGGCCAGGGTAACAGTCCCTCCAATACATTCTACTCACTGCTGTGAGAGGCATGGCATCTTTCTAAAATGCAAATTTTACATGATTTTCCTTTCTAAAATAGTTTGGTGATGCTTTCAGAATGATACAAATTCAGTAAGGCCCAGGTTCTCCAAGAATCTTCAG
This sequence comes from Hylobates moloch, assembly GCF_009828535.3. Classification (NCBI taxonomy): domain Eukaryota; kingdom Metazoa; phylum Chordata; class Mammalia; order Primates; family Hylobatidae; genus Hylobates; species Hylobates moloch. Next base: position 147,503,013 of record NW_026652280.1, read on the forward strand.
ACTAATCTTTGACTACATTCCACCCTAAGCTCCAATGATACGATATTTCTAACACACCATGTTTTTACACATGTGCATCTTTGAATAGACTCTTCCCTACACCCAGACCGAGAGTTCCCCAATTACAATTCTGATCTTATCCTTCACTAACTGTCAGACAACCACAAGAAGCAGTACAGAATTCACCAATGGAAATAATGGTCATATATTTATATATTACGTATCATTATGATTTATTAAAATATTGAGCAATCCAGGAGGTAAATAATGTTGTTCTCATTTTATATATGAGAGAAAATTGTTCCAAAGAGTCTAAATGATATTCCTAAGCCAAAATAAATCAAAGAAAGATGTATTCATATTGTGTTAATCAATGATTTTTAGTTTTATAAAAGAACAAGGAAAAATTAATTTACGCTTAAAGCTGCCAGGTGTTATTAAATTAATAATACCCCATATAGGCTTCCAATTTCCATTGTGTTTCCTACTCTTATGAAAGTAATATTGGCCACTCTGTTGCCATGAGTTTAATGATTAATGTGTAGTTTTAGTATGTAGCTTCTAAAATTAGGAGATATTGAAAGGAGGTAGCAAATATTTGTTAAAAGGAAGGAAGGATCAGTATTTCTCATGGAGATGATATTGTGTTATAATTCACACATGATGATTAGTGCAGGAAAATTAAGCACCTGTTTTGAGGAACACAGAGTGCAGGGATTGGGAGCCAACAGATGTTATTTCTATTAGTGTACAAAGAGCCTAATTTCCTATGCCCTATTCCATTGCTATGCTTTTGTACCTGATAACTTCATTGGAAATATTAAGAAGTTATTATTTGCCTTTCATAATTTATGGCCTTTGGAAAGCTGAGCTCAAATGAAGCTTGGGTGTCTCACTGAGGAGCTAAATTTCAACCCAGATACCCAGCTGAGATGGCTGAGGCATAACACATTTTAGGAAAACTATAAGGCCAGATACATTTATGCTAATGGTTTGATACTTTACAAAAATAGGTGCACACTTGAGTGTTTACAACGAAACTTCCAGTTATTTCTACCTTAAGAGCTAGTGAACCGCTTCCAGGAACCTTAAAAGAGCTTTACAAATATTGGCAGGCTTGTGTGTATAACGTTCTTTGAAAGAAGAGGTTAAAGATAGCTGATAGACAATCAGATAGATAGGTAGAATATAAAATTATTATTAAAGAAAGGAAATGGAGACAAAAACACCTAAGTGATAGTTCAAACAATGTTTTGACAGTAAAATAGTAATAGTCTAGATTCTGAAGTCTAATTCAGCCTGTGCCATTATAAAAGACTAATTAAATTCTATTTATACAATGTATAGTGAGATAGGAGAAATTGAGATAAAGAAAAATAATTAATTTTGCCCAGTTTGTAATATTAAGACGGAATTGTGTGCAGTATGTTCTTAATTAAAAACAAATTTAGACATGTGTTAGTGTGTTTGAGTTCTCATTATTTATTTTATTAATTTTCATCTTTTTATCCCAATTATGTTTTAGATTATTGGGTTTCCCTAAACAATCAATTTTTAAATTTATCAATTTTCTTGTTTCATCTATTTTCTAGGTTTTTAATTTTTTTAATTTTTTATTTGCTCTATACTCTTTTGACATAAAAGTCATTCTTCACGTGTGATAGGAAACCAATCAACTAATTATCGTCAGGTTCCTAAGTGTATAGCTTTTGTCATTATGCTCTTCCTCTGAGCTTTTGAAATGACATTATTTTTATCTTTCCTGCAGAATTTTTCCATTAGTCCATAGTACTTTCAAGATTTTTTGTTGTTCATTTTTAAATTCCAGTAGTTAAATGCTGAAATCAATCATTTTAAATGTTATCTGTTTGAACCACTTAAATATTTAAGGCCGTGAATTTGCTCTTGAGTCGCTCTTTGGATACATTTCATGTTTTCATACAGCATAGCTTCATATTAGTTTTCTCTAAATAGTGTGAAATTGAGTTTGAATTTTATTTTATATCCAATAGTTATTTAGGTGAGTTTACTTAATAATTTATTTTTTAAATGTATATATTATTATTAAATTTTTAATTTCTTAATTGAAATAGCTGTCCTTTAGATATAATTTGTTTCATTGAGTGCTTTATAATGTTCTACAAATATTGTTTCTCTCTAGTTGTCTGCATACTTTTAGCACATTTTTACGAAAAATATTTCAAGTTTATATATTCTACTAAAATAACTCATGACTAATATTGTCATTGTAAACCATACTTGTTGATACGGTATTATCCTGCTTAATTATTTGCCTTGATTTATCCTTTCTTTGAAATCTAATACTGCTTTCTTTGATTTTTCCTACTTGCCTTATAATCTTTCATTGTTCTTTTATTTTAATTAGCTGTGTGACTATAGCTTGGTGCAAACATAATTGCACCAACCTGTAGTGACACAGCTGATTGTGTCAGTTTATTAGGTGTGTCTTTTATAAGAAGCATATTGTGGAAATATCCTTTTTAACTCAATATGAGAATATCATTATGCATTAGGGAGGATTAACCCATTTGTGTTTATTTTTTTAACTGATGTAACTCCTCTTATTTCAAATTTCCTTTTTTTAAAAAAATACTCCCAACTTTTTGGCATTTTATTACAGACTATATATTCTTAGCACTATCTACTCAGTGATTTAGGGGAGATATATCCTGCTTTTAAATGCTCCTAATTACATTAAGATTAAAAAACAAAAAGATGATAATTTCTCTGATTATCAAAGGATGAATTTGCCTCACCCCACTCCTTATAAAATGAAAATTTACTTAGTTTTTGTTCTCTCTCTTCTACATTTGTAAATATAATCTAAGCAGTTCAATATGTTATTAACATCAAATTATTATTTCCAATATTCCATATGTTTTCATTTAAAAACTACTTTTGAAATTTACTTGAGCCAAGAAATTCAGGACCAGCCCAGGCAATATGGTGAGGCCCCATTGCTACAGAAATAAAAAATAAAAATAGCCAGGCGTGGTGGCACACAGCTATTGTTGCAGCTACTCAAGAGGCTGAAGTTTGAGGATCACTTGAGACCAGGACGTTGAGGCTGCAGCGAGCTGTGAGTGCACCACTGCACTCTAAGCTGGGTGACAGAGCAAGACCCTGTCTCAAAAAAATAAAGATAAATAAAATTAAATAACAGAAAATAATTGCTTCTATCTTATTTTTATTGAAATGTTTTCTATGCTTATCCCATTCCTTTAGTACCGCAAATTCCTCGTTCTTGGGTCATAAACCTTTATTTATTTCTCTATTAGCTTGTGCATGTCTTGAAGTATTTCGTTCCCAAGAAGTCTGTTTTGGGAGAATATTCTCTGTACTATGGTGTATCTGAGTGTATCCTTCCCCTTCAAAATTCTGTAAATGTTGGCCCAAGGTCTCCTAGCAATTTCACCTCAGAGGGAGAAAAAAAAACTTACCCAAGCATAAGTGTGTACTCTTTTTAGGTAAATAAGCTGGTTTCCTTCTTATTCCTTTCTTTCTTTCTGTTTGGATGCTTAACGCATTTCCTTTATCACACAAGCTTATTTCTTTTTCACATATAATTTTAAAAATTCAGAGTATCCTTCTACGGATTTTTAAGTTAATTTTACTTAGGAAATAATGAGTCCTTTTAATGAGGCCTTTTATTTTACTACATAGGGACATTTTGTTATTTTATAAAGTACTTCCTAAGGATTGCAATTAATTCTTCAGTGGGAGTTCTATTTTCTTTTTTCTATTTCTCTTACTATTTCATCATTTTAATCTCTTAATTCATTTTCCTTTACAGTCTAGGAGATTTTATCAAATCTGACCTCCATTATTTCTAATAAAATTGTCCCCAATATAAGTTTTGCTGTTTATTAGCCCTAAGGTGGATTTTAATCTTTCTATTTCATTTCCAATTTTTTTGTTTATTTTATTCAGCTTCTTTTTATCTTAGCCTCTTCTTTCATTGTACTTTATATTAATTCGTCATTTCCAGAATGCCAGTGTTTTCTATATTTTTGGTGGTATATCTAATTTCCAGAGGTAGATTCTGCCTCTGAGGTTTTGGAATAATAGTGTTTTTTCATTCCCAAATTTTTTTAGATAGATACATACAGTTTCGTTTTCTAACTGTTCTCCTGAAGCCTGGGTAGACTGGTGTTTGTCAACTGAAAGAAACTTGAATTGTCCTCAGCCTTCCTCACTGTTCCCCCACATCCTGGTCAAATCTCCTCCTACAGATGAAGGGCTAATCATTAGACAGAAATCTTAGCTCACTTTCAAATATAATACTTATATTTATTAAGAAATAGTTACATATTTGTAAAGACATACTTGCCTACCTTGCAATGAGGCACTTTTGCTCTGTCACCCAGGCTGGAGTGCAGTGGCCCAATCTCGGCTCACTGCAACCTCCACCTCCGGAGTTCAAGCAATTCTCCTGCCTCCGCCTCCTGAGTAGCTGGAATTACAGGCATACACCACCATGCCCAGATAATTTTTGTATTTTTACTAGAGTTAGGGTTTCACCATGTTAGCCAGGCTGATCTTGAACTCTTGACCTCAAGTGATCTGCCCACCTCCGTCTCCCAAAGTGCTGGGATTATTGGTGTGAGCCACCACGCCTGGCCTGTGAAGCACTTTTAGCAGTGATGCTTGTCCTTACTTTAATGCTGTTGCTGTATTGTACCTTCCTTGTCATTTGGGGTCCTGAATCTTATGTAATAATCAAACCTGTCTGGCTGTCATTAATGCAGAGTGACTGATAGATTTCTGTGAATATTTCCAAATTTTTTACGCAAGTTCTGTGAAAGTTGATTATAAAAATGGAGTCGTTTTTTTCAGACCCAATTAAATCAGAGTAGAAGGGCCAGGGAAAAAAATTAGCACTCAGGGTGCATACCATCTGCTCCCGGAATTAAATTTTCCACAAGCCCAGCTGCTGAAACGGCCTACTCTAATCCTAAGACCAGTTTTACCTAGTAGCTGCCAAAACAACCTGCCATGACGCTCACTAGTTTTGCCTACCATCACCACTCACCAATCACAGCTTGCCAGCTCCCAAGAGCTTCTCTAGTGCTAATGAGCTTTCTTTCAAAACAATATGTAACATTTCTCTTTCTAATAAGATTCCCAACCTTCTCTTTGTTCTTCAGACATATCAAAGAACACCCATTCTACGTATGCCCTGAATTTCAATTATTGCTTCCCAAAATAAAAGTTAAATTTAGAGATTTGTCTCTATATTTTATTTTGACTCCCACAGTTTTAAAAGAATTAAATTTTCTTTGTAACTTTCATTATTAGGTTGTATTTGCCACCTGGCCCTATACAACAGAACTGCCATGGTGAACATGAGCAGGAGGCAGAGTGGGAAGAGGGGGTGCCTGTGAAGTAAGGGTAAACTTATTATAAAATTACTTTCATGACATTCAAAGGAATGTAGAATTTCTCCTGTAGGCAAAATAAAACCACTGAGTATTTTAAAATACAAGAGAGACATGATAAAATGTATAATGATGGCAGTACTGAGATACTCCCCCCTTCTTGGGGGACAAAAGTGAATAAAATTTTAAAATTGCTTGGAAATACTTGGAAATTATTTTTATGTCATAAAATCCATCAGTTTTATCTTTTGCTAATTCTTCCCATTTTTTATTCTGCCCAGGTGCAGGTATTCCATTATATTTTTTACTGTATTTTCTGTTGGTTCTTTTTGTTAGTTTTCTTACTTATATATAACCTTGTCCTCCTATAATTCATTTTGGTAAGTAAAAAACTAATTTTTATTTTTCATATGAAATTTTTCTCAATATATTTATTTAAATATCCATCATTTTCCTCACTGGCTTGATGTACTAAATCCAACAAATAGTATTTTTATGTATATATGATAAATTTCTGGAAATTTGATTATATTCCATTCTTCTACCTGGTTATTCCTGCACCATATACAGGGGCCTTTTTTTTTTTTAACTTTGAGACTAACTTTATATAACATAGAACTAACTGTTTAAAGGATACAATTCGGTGGCATTTAATGCATTAGCAATGTAGTCCAACCATCACACCAACCTAGTTTTCATCACCCCAGAGGGAAACCTTGTATCCATTAGGCAATCATTCCTCACACCTCCCAGCCACTGGCAACTACTAATCTACGGACAGGTCACATAAATCAGATTCAACAATATGTGACTTTCTGTGTATGGCTTCATTCACTTAGCATGTTTCTGAAGTTTGTCCATGTTGTAGCATGTATCTGTGCTTTATTTTTTTTATGTGTGAATAATATTCCATTGTATGGATATGCCACATTTGTTAATTCGTTCATCAGTTGATGAACATTTGAGTTGCTTCTACCTTATGGTGACTGTGAATAGCGCTGTTATAAGCATTTGTGTACATGTTTTTGTCTGAATACCTGTTTCAATTCCTTTGGTATATACCTAAAGATGAAATTGCAGGATCATATGCTAATTATATGTTTAACCTTTTGAGGAACTTCCAAACAGTTTCCCAAGGTAGATTCAGTTTTACACTGTTATTTCTACAGTCTCACCAGCAATGTACAAAGGCTCTAATTTCTTCACATCCTCACTACCACTTGTTATTTTCTTGTTTTTTTATTAGTATTACTATTATTATTATTTTCAACCTAGTTTGTGTGAAGTGGTATCTCATTGTGGTTCTGTTACTGGTGGAGAATCTTGATTATGAGTTGTCCAGCTTCTTGGCATTTTAAACAAAGAATTGGACAAAATGGACAAGCAAAGCAACTAAATAATGAAGCAACAAAAGCACAGATTTATTAAAGTGAAAGTACACTCCACAGAGTGGGAGCAGGCTTGAGCAAGTGGCTCAGAAACGCTGGTTACAGAATTTTCTGGGGTTTAAATATCCACTAGAGGTTTCTCATTGGTTACTTGGTTACACTCTATGTAAATGAAGTAGTGACCAGCAACCAGTCTAAGTGGTTGCAGAAGGTGACCAATCAGAGACTGAAGTGAAGTTACAAAATTATACCCCTATGCAAACGTCAGATTGGTTTTGGGAGGGGGCCAATCAGAGGCTGAAGTGAAGTTACAAAGTTGTACCCCTATGCAAATGAAGACTAGGCCTGTGACCAGTCTGATTGGTGGTGGGAGGGGGCCAGTCAGAGGTACTTTCCATTTTCATCGGCATGGCATAAAGGAGGGGGTTGCAAAGGGAGTAGACTCTGATCCTTTTGTTACTTGGGAGTGGAAAGTTGGGTTTTCCTTTTGATTTAGTTCGAGGAAGTCAGTGTGAATTGGTCTTAGGTTCCCTGCCTCCAAGCCCTATTCTCCTGCCTCAGTTCCACAAGGTTTTAATTACAGTACTTTGTAATAAATTTACTATCTGCTGTGGCAAATGTCCCCTTCTACTTTTCTTTGAAAACACTGACTATTTTTGTTTACTTGTTTTCCAGATTAACTTTAGAATAATTTTTGAGGTTCCCCAATATATACCAATGTAATTTTCATTAGTATTGTGCTAATTTTAACAATTAATTTAGGAACAATTTACATCTTTATAATTTTTAAATATTATTTTATCTTCCTCAATAAAGTTTTGGCTGTGGTTTTGGAGTTTTGAATTGTTTTTCATTTAGATCCTGCACAATTTTGTTAGATTTATTCCTAGGTACTTGGTAATTAAGTGATTTGACTATCATACAGCAAAGCCAGCTCATGACATTGTACTTTTATATCATAACTGGCAATCCAAAGGCTGAATCCAGGCTGAAAGCAACGTACTGTATTCTGATTGTTTTTAATTTTAAAAACTTTAATTGTCACTATTTCAAGCTTCTTTTGAAAAATTAGAAGATCTAGCCTATTCCCACAAATCAACAATTGACTATGGTTAGGTTGCACTACCTCCTTTAGGTAGGAATTAATGTCTCCCATTTAAGCTCCACTACTCCTTGTTTTGTTCCAAAACTAAGGCTGAGTAAGAAGGGACAAAGACATTGTTTTTGTGCTACTGTTGATATTTTGATATTGTTATTGTCTAATAACACTTAGAAAAGCAGAACATTTCTTGTAAATGTATGTCTTAGTTTGGTTTCCTTTAAATCACAGCCTGAGGCAGGGCTTAAAAGCAGAGTTTATTTTGGAAAGGATCTTAGGAAAACAGTGAAACAGACAGAAAGAGACAGAGACAAAATTACAGAATATGCTGAGGGTCTTGGAATGTATCCACCCCAAAATTGAGGGGGACCACTGTACCTTTACTTTTTTACATCCATGAACTGCTTTTTCAGTCTACCTATAAACCTCTATATAACTCAACTGAGAGACATTTGGAATACCAATGAAGACAAAGTGAGCAGACCCTCTAAAAGAATATACTTATCATGATGTCTATCCCATTCAGCTTTCAGTAAGAACATACCAGCACTTCAACCCTTTAAGAGTGCTCGTTGCCAAATCCCATACACAGCTTTTAACATCATTGTATTAAAACATTTAAAATAGGTCTCCTTATTCAGATCTATGATTACCTTATTCTCTTTTTTTCTCTTCTGCTGTTAAAGCTCAATATTAAATGGAATGTGAAACCTGTCATTAGTTATACTATAGAGAGTCTAAGTACAATAGGGTAATATGCTATCAGATTGATTAAAAATGAATTAAATTACTCCAAAATCAATGGGGCAGCACTTAGTAAAACTAATTTGTAACTATTGTTTTAATAGTAAGTTGGATTATTACTTAATAGGTACACAATAGACATTTGTAGTTGTTACTCTGAGTATTATTGTTCTTGAGAGAAGGCTACATTCTCAGTCAGTTCCTAGAGGACCATTTACATATAAACTCATGACCACTGAAGAGGAGAGCGTATGTATTTTTTAATACATGTTGACACCAAGAACAGACTTCAAAATTTAATAGAGTTGTCTATCAAATTAGGAGTTTGTATTACAGTGATGAGCTGCTTAGCAACAGAGATACATTATAAGAAATGCATCTTTAGGCAATTTCATCATTGTGCAAACATCATGGAGCATACTTACGCAAACCTAGATGGTATAGCCTGCTACACACCTGAGCTATGTGGTGTAACCTATTGCTCCTAGGCCACAAACCTATATAGCATGCTACTGTGCTGCACACAGTAAGCAATTGTGACACAATGGTATTTGTTTTTCTAAATATAGAAAATGTACAGTAAAAATATGGAATAAAAGATTTTAATATGGTACAACAGGAAAGGGCAGCTCCATTATATTTTTATGGGACCACTGTCATATATGCTGTCTATTTTTAGCTGAAACATCATTGTGCAACACATGACTGTATTCTCCTTATTTAATATTCTCACCTACTGAGTGTGCTTTATTCTCGTTCAGTGGCTTCCAAGCTCTCCAACATTGCTTGACCAGTATTAGTTTTTGCAGAAACTAGAAAAGTCCTGTCCTAATCTTTCTTCCTCAGCAATAGATTCTTAGCTAAGCACACTGTCACCTGAAATAAAAGAGTATACTGCCCAACATTCCTTGCAGCTGTGGGGGAACTATGACTAAATTCTGGTCAATGAATATCAGTAGAAGTTTCGCAGAACTTGAGGAAATTTGCTTGACAACAGTCGCCACAGTTAGTCGAAGCCAATTATTTTCCCTTATGCCATTCCTTCTTCTGTCGATGACATGATGGCCGAAGTTCTACCAGCTGTTATGGATCATGTGATGTCCCAGAGGAAGGAAACCACACCCTTGGATGGTAAATTAGGAGGAAGAGAATTTGGCTGTCTAATACTGTGGTGCTGCTATACTAACATGAGTTTATGTATTTCCAGCTTTCTTTTATATGAAAGGAAAATAATTTTCATCTCATATGAGCCACTATTACTTTGAGAGATTTTTTCTGTTATAGTATTAAACCTAAATTAATACCTAAATAGTTATAGTATTAAATCCCAATTGATACTTCAGCTTTGCAAACACACATTAATAGTCAGCTTTGAAAGCTAAATTTAGTTTCAGTCAGCAACAGCAATGCTGGTTACTAAAAGATTTTCAACCAAAAAATCTGAGATAATTAAGGGGAGGAGAAGTTGGTACAATACCTGAAAGATTTCAAGGGACCATTCCTAGCTAATTGGAAACATTCCCTTCACTCACTATCAAATTATTGTGGATTAAGCCTTTCTACATGGGGCAGGGTGAGGGTGAAGCAGGGTTTTGGGTTCCGGACAAAATTTTTTGATGGCACTGCCACTCGCAAGGAGCAGGAGAATAGCATATCCCAAGCCAAGCTTTCTTGAACTTTCTCTTTCAATCTCCTTCCTTCAATCCTCCTATGGCTCAGCCAGCCTGTTCAACAGGAGGTAAGGCACAGCAAGGAGTCCTAAGCCAAGTTTCCACCTGGCTTGACCAAGAGTTGAGTTACAGAGTGGAGACTGAGTAAATAAGCAAATACATTATGCATAGGTAGACCCATTTTCTCACTGCCAGAGAAGAGACTTATAGATATGGAAAAGAGAAGGATAGATTGTACTGAACACAGAGAGTTTATGAAAGGCTATCTTGAAGTCTGCTGAGTAAAGGCCATCTTCATTCATCTCCCCATTCACTTAACATCATATTTATTGCAGAATGTTAGTTGCTTATTAATACCATTTACCATTCTTTCAGTGAGCCATAGTGGATTACCATTGATCTGACTTTTTCTCAATCTTTTATTTACCTGGTCTCTTTTCTGAAATTCAGCTTCACCACCTCTTTCAATCTATCCACCATTGTCCATCTTGATTGCATGCAAGTCTATTCTTCCTCATCCAGAGCTAATTAATCCTAATGATATCACAGAAAGAATAGAGGTATGTGGTCAGATCCTAACCTTACCATTTATAATCCAACTATGGTAGACTCCTTAAATTCTCTGAGCCCAGTGTCTTCATGTTTATAAGATAGTTTTTATTCCTTGAGATGACCAATCAGTTTCCACTTTCTCTGCCCTAATCTATTTCTCAGTAAGCTGACACCGATGGACTGCATCCATAGAGTCCCTTGCTAGTGTAGCCTATTTTGAGGCACCAATAGAAGATCAGAAGGTAGGAAAAGAGAGAAACTGGGTTATTTCTCTCCTTTACTCCTCCCTGCAAAACTGCTGCTTTTATACAATGAAGTTCAGACAGTGGCTGAATATGTCTAGGACTTCAGTTCTTGTCAGGCATACCCTCCAGTAAGGCTCCCACTTTCATTGGATTCTGGTGAGATTTCCTTTTTCAAGCACTCTCAAATCATAGTGGTTTGCCACTGTTGCTAGACTCTGGGAGTTCAGTATCATTTGTTGGTTTCCTTAACTTGTCCCCATCAATAAAGTCTATTTAGTAGAACCATTTGAGTGAAATTCTATTTTCCACAAAGAATCAATGTTACAGGAAAATTAAAAATGATGGGTGCAAATTGCTTACTAAAGTACCTTAGCACAAAGTACACAGCTATTAATAATAGCTGTTATAATTGAGAGCTATTATATTACCTTTCTATAATTTTCAATAGAACAAAATGTTTCTCCAGAGGTAGGTTTTAAAGTTTAGTTTCTTCTCAAATATATGAAAAAGACTTGGTAACTCAAAAGTATCGAGATACTGTACTAATATTTCATGAAAGTCATTAGTTTTTAATAGGTATTTATAAAATAACATCTAGGCCAGTTTAATGGAACTACTTATATACATCACTATAGCATTAAGATAAATATTATTTATAAGAGCTTTTAGGATAAGACTCTGTTTAATATATTTTATTTTACCAGAATATAAAAGTTTGAATGGCATTTATCACAATATTATTTATGAAACATACAAAAGCTAAGTAAACATATCCCCAAAATATTTCGTTTGGTTTTCCAATGGTCAAGTACCCTAAATCATACAGATTCACAAGTTTTAAGAATGTCAGGTAGTAAAACAAACTGCTACATAACTTCTAGTCAATAATAATTCCACATATTCATTTGATACTTCTGAAACGAACTGAAAATCAGTTTCCTTGCATTTTATCTTATTATAACCTATTTTATTCCTTTCTATGACTCTACCGCTTACCATACTCACACCAGAAAATGTGTGTGCATGTACACACATGCATACACACACAGTGACTGTTCTGGAGAGATTACCCAACAGAGATTAATTGAAAAATCAGGATCAGTAAAGTCATTGAATGCTACAGAATGGACTATTTCTAAGTTGCTTATGTTACCTTTCAAATGATATCAAGCACAATCTTTTCGAATGAGCTAACGAATAAACATTTACAGAACACCTACTGTGTTTTGTGAGTAGGGCCATGAGATTGGGGAAGATACATCATTCTAGTCAGAGTGATTGCTATATACTGAACCTTTATGCCTCCCCAAAATTCACATGTTGGAAACTAATCCCCAGTGTGATGATATTTTGGGGTGAGGTTTTTGGGAGATGATTAGTCATGAAGGAAGAGCCCTCATGAATGGAATTAGTGCCCTTATTAAAAAGCCCCAGAGAGCTCCCTCACCCCTCAACCATGTGAGGACACAGAAAGAAGACAGCCGTCTATGAATCACAAACCAATCCCTCACCAGACATCAAATCTTGAACTTCCCAGCTTCCAGAACTGTGAGAAACAAATTTCTGTTGTTTATAAGCCACTCTGTCTATGATAATCTGTTATAGCAGCCTGAATGGACCAAGACAGCGTTCAAGGAAGGCCTCTCTGAGAAGAGGGCATTTAATTGAATATCTGATTGAAAACTCTGGGCCAACTACTACTTAAATATCTGAGGAAAAGACAGTCCCAGAAGATAATTGAGCCTTTGAGGTAACAAGACTGGCTTATTTGAGAAACAGAAACAAAATAGTGCAGCTCAACATGGTGAGCAAAGGTCAAAAGATACAGGAGGCACCTCAAGAGGACCTTGGTAGTGAATGTAGTTATCCTTTTTAAAAGAATTAAGATTTAATGCCACCTCTTTCATAAGTCCTCACCTGGCAGTAATGACTGTAACCATACAGGGTAGGGTTCAAAGTCACCTAAATTACTTCCTAGCTTTTTAGGAAGGCTTAACTCTCAGGATTGTTTTAGAGTTTAAATATTAGGAAAGTAAAACCTTCTATAACTATTTATTAACTAGAAGAACATTTTAACATATTTTTGGCCCTATGAACATCTTCTGCAAGATTTGGATTATGAGAATTCTATTGAGCAAATAGAAAGCTACAGTTCTAGTTATTTATGATACGCACACACAAATACCCACATCAAAAATATGTATGTAGATAGACAGGAAGATGGATGGATGGATGGATGAATAGATAAATACTGGCCCAGGGTCTTAAAATGAATGAAGGCAAATATAAAATAAATTAAACATTGGCACTCAAGAATTATCAATTCGATAAAAATTTATGGAGATAAAATTATTTAGTACAACACTCAACATATGGAAGTGATTCAACAAATGCTAATTTTTCTCTCTACTTTTTAAATATTAACTGATCTAAATACCCCCAAATTTTGGAAATTCCCAGATGTTACATTTGTTTTAAAATTGTTCCCAAAATAAATTAAAAGCAGCTCAATTCCCTTTTATGGATTGATAGGTAGTTCAACAATAGCTTTTTGAGCTACATCTCCTACCCCTCCATACCACCCCTTCCTCCTCTGCTTTTTTAACGAACCCAAGGGACACAGACAATCTAAACACAAAGCTCCTCTTACTTCCCTCCTCTGGTATCTATTATCACCTGTTATCTGGCTCCTGTTGAAAATTCACAGGTTTTCTTTGACAGCTCTGGCACGGGCAGGCATGGTCCTTTGAAGAAGTGTGATCCAGTACATGATCCTCAGAGGGAGGTAAAAGGGCCTATGTTGGGCCCAAGATTGAATCTTGATGTCGAAGGCCTTCAGGCATACACTGCCCTTCAAGGTCCCTGCTATCCCAGAGCCACAGAAATCAATTGGTGCAGGTATCTGAGCCTTGGGTGGTCCCTGGCACCTATCTCTCTTTTAAGTCCCGGAGAAGCCAGTTAGACTGCTTGATTTTTCCATCTGGAGAAACACACAAGCTTATTCCATTTTCCCTCCTAGATACTGCCTCTGATACAGTCCAGATCTTAGAAACCAGTAGATCTATTTCTAGGTTTGGGTGGTAGCACAACAACCTCCCAGTGTTCTCATTTTTACCCACATTTTACCCAACTTTCTGAAGAGTTTAGCTTTCTGATTATCTCCAAGGAAGGCACAGACCTTTGATACTTCCACTCCCCAGAAGGAAAATATATTTTGTGCCTTAGAGGTGATTTATCTTCCTAAAGACAGCATGCAGGTTACCAGGAGTGTTGCTGGTTGGAACCAAGTTGGCCCACACTAAGGTAATGTTCCCTAGACATGCCATTACATGTGTATACCCCATGCATGCCATTCTTGCAAAAAAATGTAAGGCCAGTGGAATACACATTCTTCCAGGGACATTATAATGCATCATTCACTGGAAAACATTTGCAGTTTGCTCCATAAGATCTGAACTCTTTCTTTCACCAAGAATATATACCAAGTACCCAGAACAGTGCCTACCACAGAATGAGTGGGCAATAAATATTTGATGAATAAATGGAAGTTGGCAGAGTACTTTGCTACCAAGGGTTGTTTCTATCTGAATTATATTAGATTCATTATTTTATTCAAATTAGTAAGAGATAAATCTTCATTCCAGATTTGAATACAACTGAAAAATGTTAATGATTGACATATCTCTGGGACTTTGCACTGCATTTGAATTACTAAGTTTTGCTAATCAGTCTTTGTATGACAATTCTAAAATTCCCATTTGTTTTGAATGTGCAGTAAGGATAGAAAGTGATGCTGAGCTAGCAGCATTGAAGCAATTTGCAGGAAAAGAAGACCCAGCTTCTCCAGATGAATGTGGAGGAGAGTTTCTTTAACTGTGGAAACCAACTATGTACCACAGTTCCTCATGGATAATGAATCATTGAAAAGCAATTTCAAGCTAGAATGGCTTGCATGAATGATTAATCACAAAATTCAAGTTATTATCACTTGTTCTTCTTTGAAGGATGCCTGGGTGTCTTAATAACCACAAGAGTGCAGTTGTTGATTTGTCAATAGATCCAAGAATTCACCAAGTGTCTAACAGTGCCTTGTAGCAATAAGAAGCAGTGTGAATTGTGGTTTGCAGGCCCAGCCTCTGCAGCTGCACTAGCTTCTTACCAGCAGTGCAAAGTTGTATGAGGATCTCCATGCCTCAGTCTCCTCATCTTTAAAATGTAAATAATAATAGTGCACACTGTCGTCCCCCATGAGAACTTATGCTGCCAAGTCATTTTTTAATATCAGGGCCCAATTTTACAGAAACTTTTCTGTTTTAAAAATGTGGACTCATAATTCATAAAATCATCTAAATGTTGTATACACTTGAAGTAATTTATCCCCTTGATAATGACTTGAAGTTGTTTCATTCATTGTCAATTTGTTCATCAAAATCTTCAGTTAATCTGAGTAGTCCTGGCAGATGACTGCTAGAGAAACCTCTCCCTATATCTCAATGGTTACACCAAGAGAAGTGTATTCTTAGCTCATGAAACAGCACGACACAAACTGGCCGGTGGGTAGAGGGAGGGCGGCCCTCTGCTTCATACAGTCATTTAGAGACCCAAGCTGAAGAGGGCTCCACCATCTTCAGCACATGGCTTCTGGGACTGCCCTGGGCAATGACATCCTCCAGCGTTTAGGAAAGGACATACAGAATCATGCACAAGGTTTTAGGAGTACTATTAGTAGTAGAATTGAGAGTAGGTTTTAGCATGCAGTATTCTTCATGCCTAGGACAAAATGAAATGAATTTAAGGAATGTATTGCACTGTTTCTGCCACTGTCTCTTCCCAGGGCCCGTGTTATACAGATATGATGTTATGATCTATATTTCGACAAGACTGTGAGGAAACCTGGATGGAGGAAAATGCCACCATCATTTCCTAAGTGCCATCTCAAGACATAATAAGCTTATTGTTATAGTCTGAACTGTGCCCTGCCATTCTTATGCTGACGTCTTAACTCACAGTATCTCAGAATGTGACTGCCTTTGGAAAGAGGTTCCAGAATCTGACTGCATTTGGAAAGAGGTAATTAAGTTAAAATTAGGTCATTATGGTGGGCCCTAATCCAACATGATTGGTGTCCTTACAAAAAGAAGAAATTTGAACACAGACAAACACATAGGGAAGACCGTGTGAAGACACAGGCAGAAGGCTGCCTCCTGCTAGCCAAAGAGAGAGGCCTCAGAAAAAATCAATCCTACCAGCACCATGATCTTGTGCTTCTAGTCTTCAGAATCGTGAGCAAATACACTTCTGTTTAAGTCACCCAGTCTGTGGTATTTTCTTATGTCACCCCTAGCAAACTAATATACTCATGTTGTGCTTGCAACAGGAAGAAATAAATATTATTTAAACGCATTGAGTAAAAGTGATAGAGGTGGAAAGCAGATATACTGAAGAAAAAACTAAAGTTTACAAACTGCTATAAAGTAGGACAAACAGTGAGCTGGACTTCAGCATTTGCCTGACAAGTTTTATCAAAAAGAAGAAATAAGATCTGTACTTGAAAACAGAATTGAATGCTAGGTGTATACACCACCATTTTAAAATTGGGTTGTTTGTTCTCTTAATGTTCAGTTTGAAGAGTTCCTTATGTATATCCTGGATGCAAGTCTTTAACCAGATCTGTGATTTATAAATATTTTCTCCCAATCTGTGGCTTGTCTTTTTATTTTCTTATCAGTTCTCTTTAATTTTGAAAAGTCCAATTTAGCTTTTTTTTTCTTTTATGAGCCATGTTTTTGGTATTGTATCTAAAACTAATTGCCCAAGCAAAGATCTCATCAATTTTCTCCTATACTTTCTTCTAGAAATCCTATAGGTTTCATTACACATTTAGGTCTATCATCCATTTTGAGTTAAATTTTATGTAGGGTCTGAGGTATGTTGTCAAAGATCATTTTCTTGTATGTAGATGTCCAATTTTTCCAGCACAATTCTTTACCAAAGGTATGAAGGTTTGTCTTTGTATCTTTGTCAGAAATCATTTAATTATATTTGTATTAGTCTATTTTGTGCAAGACCACCTAGATTATTTGTGGGGCCCAATTCAAAATAAAAATGTAACATTCTGTGTTCAAAAATTTTTAAGAATCCCAAGACTGTGACAGTACAGCATTAAGCCAAGTATGGAGTGCTTCGGAGCACATGGCCCTGTGTGACTGGACAGATCAGACAGACACCCAGGAAGCTGGTCTCACGGGCATGCCTATGCTCATTACTGTAGCTTTATATTAAGTCCTGAAATAAGATAATGTGCGTACTTCAAGTTTGTTCTGCTTCAAAATTGTTTTGCTGTTTCCAAGTCATATAATTTCATATAATTTAGGAATCAGCTAGTTAATATCTATAAAATAGCTTGCTAGAATTTTGATCATAATTATGTAGAATCTACAGATCAGATTGGAAAGAAATGACATCTTAACTACAAAGCTTGTCTCCCCATTAATTTTGAGTTCTTATATTTTCTTTCATTAATTTTTGTAGTTTTAGCATACAGACATTGTCCATATTTTGTTAGATTTCTACATAAGGATTTCATTTTTGTTGGTGCCACTGTAATGGTATGCTTTTATTTCAAACTCTAATTGTGCATTGTTGGCTATGGGAATACAATTGATTTTTGTGTGTAGACCTTGTATTTTGTGACATTGCTAAACTCATAAATTCTAAGATTTTTGTAGAATTTTAAGGGTTTTTACATAGACATTCATGTCATCTAAAAATAAAAACAGCTTTATTTTTTCATTTCCTATTTTCTGCTTATAAGTGTATCTTCACTATCCTCTGCAGATCTCGAACTCTGTGATTCTTCAGGCATTATCGAAATAGAGATTTTGTCCAATGTACTGTCACTCAGAAATGTAATCCATGTGATCTTTCTCCTCTTAAGGAAATTAGCAATGATACTAAAGTAAATCAAATTTAATAAACAGATCTCTACATCCCTGCCATCTAGTTCTTACCTCCAATTCAATACAGCAGCATTCATCTTTATTTTATACATCTATATTTATCCATTAGACAGCAATTTTCAATCTTCGTGCCAACACTTATATCCACATTTTTGTTTAATTAAATTTTTAAAAATTATAAGCTTTACTTCCAACTGGACATTTAAATTATCCCCTGAAATCTTTGATGAAACCAGCTATCTTTTTAATAATCCAACCATAATTTGCTATAGAGACTTTCTGTTATATATTTTAACTGAATAGTCTGGGATTTTTCTGCATTTTTTTGTTAATAAAATGCAAACTTACAGAAATCCAGTTATTCACATATCCAGTTGAATTATCATTTTATTTGATGATACAAGAAATATGACTATTTCTTCTAGGTTGACTATACGACCCAATTCAACAGGTAATTGGTTATCAATTCTTTCTAGACTTGGCCTTCCTTAACTTCTCCAAGAATGGAAACACTCTACTTAGATTATACTACAGGAATAAATTATAGAGAATTTAAGAGGAAACTATCTAGATTATTATCTTTCCTCCTCAATAAGCAGCTTTCAGTTGAACTATTCATATAATTGAAATAGAAGTGGTTTTCTTGACCTAAATTGTCAAGAAACTCTCAGTTCTCCATTTCACTTGCTTCCCCAGGGAATCACCCACCTTTCCTTCATAATCTTAGACCTGTACTAATTCCTTATTTTCATAAATGCTTCTTTTAGTCAGTCTGTATTACTATAACAAATTACCATAGAAAGGGTGGCTTATGCAACAAACATTTATTTTTCACAATTCTAAAGGCTAGGAAGTCCATGGTTAAAGGGC
The DNA here is from genome assembly GCF_009828535.3 of Hylobates moloch. NCBI lineage: Eukaryota > Metazoa > Chordata > Mammalia > Primates > Hylobatidae > Hylobates > Hylobates moloch. The sequence goes on from NW_026652280.1 coordinate 147,521,939, forward strand.
CAGTAGGTTTGTGTCTGATGAGGGCCCACTTTCTGATTTGTAAATGGCTTTCTTCTTGTTGTACCCTCACATGGCAGAGAGCTGACAGAAGAAACAACCTTTCTCTTGTCTTTTTGTATGGAACACGAATCCTATCATGAGGATACAACTATCATGACCCCATCTAATAGTTATTAGGTTGGTGCAAAAGTAATTGTGGTTTTTGTCATTACTTTTAATGGCAAAAACCGCAATAACTTTTATACCAACCTCAATAGTTCCCAAAGGCTCCACCTCCAAATACTATCACATTGAGAATTAAGATTTCAACGTATGAATTTTAGGGGGACACAAGCGTTCAGCCCACAGCACTGCTACAGACATTTCTTGATGATATTGAAAATGCCCCCCCAAATTATTATATTTTCTCTAGAAACAAATGATTTCTGGTTAGACAGGTACAGTACAGGATAATTTGGGGAGAAATGTGTGCTAAAATCTCAACATTTTAGATTGTAGAAAAGATAAATGGGTCACTGCCATAGCTGAGTAAGTTAAAGTAAAATGAAGGCAAGTCAAATTGCTAAAGCATATCCAGCATTGCATCAAAATGGGGGAAGCTGAAAATATAAATAATCCATCCCTTTGATATTCATAAAATTATAAAGGCAGTGAAGAACATAAATGTGCTGAAACATCCTTTATCTTCACTCTCAGTTCTTATGGAATGGGTAATATCTCCATATATTATTATCCATTTATTATTTTGAATTATATAAGAAAATTTTGTCTCTTCTCCTTTATTTATTTAATCATTTATTTATTTCAGTATGGATGCATAGATATTTATTTTATACATTGGGTTATAATCCAAAACTACATTTTTTATTTGTTACTGAGCTCCTGAGTTCCTTTGACATATCCTAGCTTTTGTTTTTTAGCACTTCCCTAGTTTCTGTAACTACAAGATACTGCAGGCTCATCTTATGTTTACCCTGTCCCAGCCCTAGAAACAACCATTTCTCTAAGGATCCTTGGTTACTTTGTTTCAAGAATGGTATGGAGAAACCAATATCTGGGCGCTGGGTTAGAACAGGATATATTTTGAAAGGCCAACAGGATTTTCTGATGGACTTAATGGAGGATACAGATCAAAGATTATTTAACCTGAATAACTAAAAATCTGAAGGTATCATTAACTGAGATACAGAAATCTGAGATTGGCAGGTTTGTGGGACATAGGGGGAATCATTACTTAAGGCCTGGACATAATTAAAATGCTAGACATTCAAGTGGAAATGTTGACTAGTTAATTGAATATTTCAGTTTGGACTCCCTGGAGACACTCTCTATTTTTAGATGAAGAGTTAATGTATAGAGACTGATAAAAACTTAATACACACATAATCAATTTCCATTAGTTATAAGGAAGCAATTATTGACACTAAAGGAATTTAAGCGTTGGAATAAATTACTTTTAAAAGGTTATGGAATTCAATTTTAGGATATTTTAAAATATACATATTCCAGAATTAATTAAGCATTTTCCATGAACATATAAAACATCTTCAGAGCAAACAAAATAGCCTGGAAATAATCCCAGACATATATAGTCAACAAATCTTTGACAAGGACACCAAGAAGACCTAACAGGGAAAGGACAGCCTCTTCCATAACTGATGTTGGGAAAACCTTATATCCATATATGAAAGAATAAAATTGGACCCTTTTCTTTCACCATATAATAAATCAACTCAGAATGGATTAAAGTCCTAAACATAAGGCCTGAAATCATAAAACTCCTAGAAGAAAACATAGGGAAAATGTTATTGACATAAGCCATGGCAATTTTTTAATACAACACCAAAAGCTCAAGTAACAAAATATAAAATAAATAAGTGAAACTACCTTGAACTCAAAAGATTTTTCACAATAAAGGAAACAACCAAGAAAATGAAAAAGTAGCATACTGATTGGGAGAAAATATTGGAAAATCATATATCTAATAAAGGGTTAATAGCCAAAATATAAGAAGAGCTCAACTCAATAGCAAAAAAAAAAAGTACATAGCCTAATTTAAAAATATGAAAGCACTAGAATATTTTCCAAAGAAGACATACAAATAGCCAACAGGTATATGAAAGGGTGTTCAACACCACTAATAATCAGGGATACGCAAATCAAAACCTCACTTCATACCTGTTAGAATAGCTATTATCAAAAAGATAAGCGATAATAACTACTGGCAAGCTTATTGAAAAAAGTGAACCCTTGTGCACTGTTGGTGGGATGTAAATTGGTACAACTATGAAAAACAGTCTGGAAAACTGGCTAGCCATATGTAGAAAGCTGAAATTGGATCCCTTCCTTACACCTTATACAAAAATTAATTCAAGATGGATTAAAGACTTACATGTTAGACCTAAAACCATAAAAACCCTAGAAGAAGACCTAGGCAACACCATTCAGGACATAGGCACGGGCAAGGACTTCATGTCTAAAACATCAAAAGCAATGGCAACAAAAGCCAAAATTGACAAACGGGATCTAATTAAACTAAGGAGCTTCTGCACAGCAAAAGAAACTACCATCAGAGTGAACAGGCAACCTACAGAATGGGAGAACATTTTTGCAATCTACTTATCTGACAAAGGGCTAACATCCAGAATCTACAAAGAACTCAAACAAATTTACAAGAAAATAAACAACCCCATCAACAAGTGGGCAAAGGATATGAACAGACACTTCTCGAAAGAAGACATTTATGCAGCCAAAAGACAATGAAAAAATGCTCATCATCACTGGCCATCAGAGAAACGCAAATCAAAACCACGAGATACCATCTCACACCAGTTAGAATGGCCATCATTAAAAAGTCAGGAAACCACAGGTGCTGGAGAGGAAGTGGAGAAATAGGAACACTTTTACACTGTTGGTGGGACTGTAAACTAGTTCAACCGTTGTAGAAGACAGTGTGGCGATTCCTCAAGGATCTAGAACTAGAAATACCATTTGACCCAGCCATCCCATTACTGGGTGTATACCCAAAGGATTATAAATCATGCTGTTATAAAGGCACGTGCACATGTATGTTTATTGTGGCACTATTCACAATAGCAAAGACTTGGAACCAACCCAAATGTCCATCAATGATAGACTGGATTAAGAAAATGTGGCACATACACACCATGGCATACTAAGCAGTCATAAAAAAGGGTGAGTTCATGTCCTTTGTAGGGACATGGATGAAGCTGGAAACCATCATTCTCAGCAAGCTATCACAAGGACAAAAAACCAAACACCGCATGTTCTCACTCATAGGTAGGAATTGAACAATGAGAACACTTGGACACAGGAAGGGGAACATCACACACGGGGGCCTGTTGTGGGGTGTGGGAAGGGGGGAGGGACAGCATTAGGAGATATACCTAATGTAAATGATGAGTTAATGGGTGCAGCACACCAACATGGCACATGTATATATATGTAACAAACCTGCACGTTGTGCACATGTACCCTAGAACTTAAAGTATAATAAAAAATAAAAATAAAGAAAGAAAAACAGTATGAAGCCTCCTCAAAAAAGAAAATTAAAAATGGAACTACCATATGACCTAGAAATCTCTCTTCTAAGTATATACCCAAAGGGGATGAAATCATCCCCTTGTGGAGATATCTGAACTCCTGTGCTCAGTGCAGCATTATTCACAGTACCCGAGATATGTAAACAATCCAACTGTCCCTCAACAGATGCATGGACAAAGAAATTGTGGTATGTATATGCGTATGCATTAGACATGTGGAATATTATTCAGCTCTAAAACAGAAGGAGACCCTGCCATTTGTGACAACATGAATTAGTTACTAGGGGCGGGGTAGGGTGGGAATAAAGAAATGTAGGTAAAACAGTACAAAGTAGCAGTGATGAAGAATGAATAAGTCTAGGCCGGGCGCGGTGGCTCACGCTTGTAATCCCAGCACTTTGGGAGGCCGAGGCGGGCGGATCACGAGGTCAGGAGATCGAGACCACGGTGAAACCCCGTCTCTACTAAAAATACAAAAAAATTAGCCGGGCGTGGTGGCGGGCGCCTGCAGACCCAGCTACTCGGAGAGGCTGAGGCAGGAGAATGGCATGAACCCGGGAGGTGGAGCTTGCAGTGAGCAGAGATCGCGCCACTGCATTCCAGCCTGGGCGACAGAGCAAGACTCTGTCTCAAAAAAAAAAAAGAATGAATAAGTCTAGAGAGCTAATATGCAACATGATATAGTCAATAATATTTTATTGCATAATGAAAATTTGCTAAGAAAGTGATTTTAGGTCCCTTTACCACACAAAAAATGGAAACTGTGGTGACAGACATGTTCTTTTGTTTGACTGTAGTAATCATTTATACATATATAAACATCATTCTGTATAACTTAAGCATATATAATAAAAATAAATTATTGAAGTTTAGTAACTATTTGACTAATCTTAACATACAGATAGACATGACATTATTTTTAAAATAAAAATAAACTTTTGCCTGATATATTAAGATTTTTATTTACAAAGGCAAAGATAAAATGAACAGTTATAAGATTTACATTCATTTATTTTCCAGTACCCTCATAACAGATTATCCAATTTTACCTGAAAAGTATTTTAAGTTAGAATTGAACATAATTGAGAACTCACTGCTGCATATTTTTTCTTCATTGCTATTCTTCTCTTAAGACAGACATCAGAATCATATAAAAGGCTATTTCTATTTACTTTTTTAAAAAAAATTTAAACCAAGTAAACCTTAGCTTTTTTCTTTCATTATTAAAGTTTATATTAACTCTTATAATATTCACCATTTGAATTGAAACAAAGTCTATTCACACAGAATTAATCTCTTGTCTGGAACAGCTTATCCTATGAAGCAGATAACACTAATAAACATGTAAAGTCACTCCTAAAATTACATTTTACATACTTTTTACATTGGTCTCCAAAATTTTTCCTGTCTATAATGATGTGAAATTATATTATAGTACAAAGCTTAGCTCAAAATATCTTTATACTTGTTGTTTAATATTTGCCTTTAGAGCTTAAGATTTTAAATGAAATAAATACTTCAAAAGCTATTTTCACAACATGTGAAATTCCCTTTAAGTATGATTTAATAAAATATCCACTTTGGTGTGTTTCTACATGTTCTTTCTGGTTTCCAGCTGTAAAGCGCTGGCAAATTGCATTTTGCATTTTTTTTGACGAGGGGAATTTTATTCTCAAGTGGCTAACAGAGGGAGTGCACAAACATCCCTGAAGAATGAAGTGTCTGCAGAAAAAGTTGGATTCTTTCTATTCTTTGCAGTATATACGGTATATGTAATATATCTATTAATCTTGATATAACAACCATGTTAGGATAATGTTTCACTAACGGAATGTTTTGTTTTAATTAACTAAATAAATGGCAAGGCTGAGGATAAAATGTAACATAGAAATTTCTCAATCCTGTTGAGATGTACCACAGGCCTTTCCGGAGGCTTATATGTTGACGAAGTAGCATGTAATCTGTCACATTTACAAGCTGCTGGATGTTATCAGAAATGAAAACAGAGGAAGACAAGACAGTAATTGGTCATGTCATCAAACAATAAAACCAATTAGGTGTTTTATTGGTTCATTTCCTTCTTTTGAGCTTCCGGAGATCTTGAAGTCAAAGGAAACAAAATCTCTCTAGTGATGAAACCAGTAGCAGGATGAGAAAAATTGCTACTCAGGTCAGCACTGTGTACATAAAAGATCCTCCCAATTTAGAGAAGTCACTCTGTTTCGAGTCAGGGCTTTGCCAAAACATCAATGATGTTTTTGAAAATCTTCACAGAAGTAAATTTCATCACTGCTTTTGGGAAGACTTTCCATGAACAAAATACCAGTCCAACAACACTGTTTCCTCAGACACTGAGTTATGTTCTGTGTTCTCTGTCTTCTATTTTTGAAGTTGCCACCCAAGTTTTAGTCTGGAAACTTGGTGACAGAAGACAAGAGCACAAGAATATGTTAGAGGCAAAATGTAAAATTAAACTTACCCTCAATCCTGAATACCTAATAAATTGAAACTGTATTTATTTAGACAAATTCAATTGATAAGATAGACACAACTATAGTAACTACTCAAAATATTTGTGAAATAAATAAATGCTATAAAATCTTCACAAAAGCACCATAATACAGATTTCTCCTATTAGCATTATTCTTCGTATGAGAAAGTTATCTATAGAGCTCCAAACTGGCATAGAAATTTCAAAGTACAACCTGTTTTATTACACCCTGTTGTCAAAATGGCACATAAAATCTAAAATAACCAAGCTTTTTACATATTTTAAGGTTTTGGGAAAGATGCATTAAGACAGTGCATTCTAAGAGATTCTAAAATGAGAAACTGGTTTTCTTGGCCTCTAGAAGCAGAGAATAAATGTAATAGGAGCTTAGAGTGGAGCACAGATAAAAAAAGAAGATACAAAACAAAAGGGAAAAATACTCAACTCTTAAATTCTTCATCCACTTTAACAGTATGAAATGGTTGGGTTGCTGGAGATTAGAGGAAGAGAAACTGTGAAGGGATTTCACTGGAGAGAGTAGCACTGTGAGTCCCAACGCCCCCAAAGAGGAGTGCTTTCCTCTTACCACAAGACTTGTGAGTTGGTTTCTGAAGAGTCTCCTCTGAAAACTTAATTTCTGTTTCCTTCGCAGTTAGGAAAATATGATGGAGTGATATCCGATGCCTTGAAAATTTAAAACAAAAGGTAGCCTGACTAGAAAATTAAAGGAGAGGTTCTGATCACTGACACTGACCAGGAGTTGTCAGGGGCAAAGGTTTAATAAATGTTTACAAGGGCCAGAAGGGGGCCACAAAAGAGCGAGCCCACGTGGAGTCTGTCTTTAGATCCTGTCCCGTCCAAGTGAGCCAACTGGAAGGGGGAAAAGTCTCAGCAAAGCAAAATCTTGCCTATTTTTTTAATGGCACCAAATTGTTTCTATCACCCCTCAATATAAATAATTTGAGGAATAAAGATATGTAATATGTCTACTATTGTTACTGTTTCATTTGTTATTATATGAACCACAGGAAAACAAAATGAGATTGATAAAATCTGTCAGACTCAGTTCACAACACAATTGTGAGTATTGGTCCAGGCCTAGGTCATCATTTTTGGTTCATTTTATCACCCAAACCTTGCTCATCTACCTCTCCACCCTTCTGTAGGCATCTAGGGTCAAGTATCTGTTTTCTCTCCAAAATTGTGGTTTTGAGATGTTGAAATCGATCAGTTTTGATGTGTGCAGGTCTAGTTCATTCCTTTCAACATTATATAGCCTCCCATCACATGAATAGATGTTGTATTCATGCATTCTGCCTTTTAATTATTTCAGTTGTTTCTAATTCTTATTTCAAAAACTGCCATGCCAAACATTCTTATGTGTGCTTCTCTATGCATGTGTGAAATAATTCCTCTGGTAATGTGCCTTCTGGTAGAATTTCTAGGTAATTTGGAAGTATACCTACCAATTTCATTAAATACTCTTTCAGCTTCTCCAAAATTATTTTTAGTTTTGCTCACCCAATAGCAATGTATATGAGTGCTCATTTCTCCACATTGCCTCTACTTGGTATCATCTGTTTTTGAATTTTTGTTGTTTTTGTGGATACGTGGTGCCATCTTATCATCTCTTGCTGGGAATATACAATATGGACCTTAAAAGCAGCATTTTAAAATCAAATTTCCCAAACTAAAGAAAATGGAAAAAAATTGGGCCTACTATGTAGTAAGTACTCTACAATAAAATTTTATATGCATTATTTTCCTTAAACCTTAAAATCCATTAAAAATTATGGACTGTTATCTCTGTTTTTTAGTTGAAAAAACTGTGGCTCAAATTCTTAAGGAAGTGAACAATATGATAACACAAATAATGAGGCCAGATTCAAACTCACCTTAATTCCAAACCTCCTGCTCTATTTACGAAAGCATTTTCCTCCTACAATGCCTCAAAACATAGATATGCAAGAGGAGACGAGGATGCAATGTATGTAACTTTCCATTTCATTCACCCTTAGTTGTTGAACAATCATTTACCACAGTAAAAATCTAATCATTCCTTAAGAGATTAGTTTAGAACTAACCTTATGCTATTTTAGACCATTTAAAATGGAAACTTTTGGTTAAATCAGTTCTCCAATACCAAAGGTACAAACAGAGCAATAACAAGGAGAAATAAATCCCCTTGAAGTGTTAGCAACAATCTAAGAAATAATGGCCCATTTCACTGGCAGCATAAACAATTCATCCTTCAGTTGTTATTAATAAAAGGACTGGCGTGATTTGGAGGTCATACCAATGCAGAACACCACATCTCAAGAGGAGCTGCAATTCTTGGCCCAGGTACCTATTCTCAGCCTCTGCAGTCTCAGCGTTCACTGAGTGCCTGTCCCAAGGAGCCCAGAGAGCTTGGGATTCTTTAGAGGAAAACTGGGAAAAAAGCTTCCCTAACATAATTTTTACATCATATTATAAATACCAGTTTGGGAGCGTCTGTGTGTGTGTGTGCCTGTGTCTGTGATGGTGACAGGCAGGTAGTACACTCTTAGGACCTGAAAAGCTGACTTTTCACTCTCTACTCAGTATCCCAGGAAACTTCATTAACTCTTTTAAGCTGTTGAGAGTCAAAGTATAAGGTCAATCTTTTTAATTCACACCAGAAACATATTTTTCTGGGTGTTGTAAAAATCTCTGTAGTATTGGCCGGGCGCGGTGGCTCACGCCTGTAATCCCAGCACTTTGGGAGGTCGAGATGGGCAGATCACGAGGTCAGGAGATCGAGACCACCCTGGCTAACACAGTGAAACCCCGTCTCTACTAAAACTACAAAACAATTAGCCAGGCGTGGTGGCGGGCGCCTGCAGTCCCAGCTACTCGGGAGGCTGAGGCAGGAGAATGGCATGAACCCCGGGGGTGGAGCTTGCAGCGAGCCAAGATCATGCCACTGCACTCCAGCCTGGGCAACAAAGTGAGACTCCCAAAAATCTCTGTAGTATAAGGGAGATGAGTCTGCTTCTGGTGGAGGCAGTGAGGAACCCAGCATCACAGCCCAGTCAGCTCTTTAGTAACTGGTAGTTAACGTTTCTGGGTATCTGTCTCCTCACTGGTGAAGTGGAGATAATAAGAAAGCCTGCCACGTAGATTTGCTGTGAAGATTCAATGAAATGATACATGTATTAGTTTGCTGGAACTACCTTAACAAAACACCACAAACTGGGTGGCTTACACAACAGATATGTATTGCCTTACAGTTCTGGAGGCCTGGAAGTCCAAAATCAGGGTGTGGGCAGGGTTGGCTCCTTCTGCAGACTGCGAGGGAAGGGTCTGTTCCAGGCCTGTCTCCTGTGCTTGTAGATGGCCGTCGTCACCCTGTGTTCACATCAGTTTCCCTCAGTATCCATCTTTTTCTTCCCATGTGGAATTCTTGTTAGAAGAACACCACTCTTACTGAGTTAGCAGCTCACTCTACTACCCAGTAAGACCTCACCTTCACTTACTACTTACAGCTGCAATGACCCTATTTTTAAATAAGGTCACGTTTTGAGGTACTCAGGATTACAACATACGAATTTTGAGGAGATAAAATTCAACTCATAACACTGTCAATATAAAGTCCCTGATTCATAATTAGGCCTTATTAAACATTAGGTATTTATATTTTTAGTATTTATCTAGATCCAACAACTAGTCTTCTGCAAAGAGTAGATTCTAAAGGATATCATAGTGGATGAAACCAGTGGCGTCCTCGTTACTTTGGTTTGAGGCCCCTCAGACATTAATTCTTCTCTGCAACGGATTTTCATTCAGCGATTCAGCATATAAGAACAAAAATGGATTGAATACAATTGTAATATTTTATCAATTGCACTGAAGATATGCAATTTAGACAGAAACACAATTGTACTGTACTATGTGTGTGTATAGTATACATACATTCAAGCTCAATGAACAGCACCTACTGTGTAAGAGTCGGATTGAAGTGTGTTAAAACCCTGATTACATAAGTATTAATTTCTCTCTGTCAGGTTCATCATTTGTAAAATGGGAAAACAATCTCTATCTCACAGTGTTGTTGTAAGTATCAAATTAAATATCTAAAAGCATCAGCAAAGTCCTAATACAGAATAAGCCACTCCTTAAATGAAAGTTGCACTAAAGTAATTATTAAAAGTATTTCAGTGGAGTCATATTATTTGTACAGTTAATGTGAAATGGAATTGTATGTTTGGCAAAAGAGAAAAAGAAAAAGAAAAACTATGTAAATAGTGATGGAAATTATATTTTGCATAATATAACAGATCTTAGTTTGTTGTGCCGCTATTAACAAAATGTCTGAGATTGGTTAGTTTATAAAAAAGATAAATTTATTTTCTCACAGTTCTAGAGGCTGGGAAATCAAAGATCAAGGCACTGGTAGGTTCAGTGTCTGGGGAAGTCTCGTTCCTCATAGATGGCTCCATCTAAGTCTCCTCACATGGCAGAAGGGACAGAAGAGCACAAACGACCTAAGCTAGTTCCCTCCAGCTCTTTTATTGAGCACTAATTCATTCATGAGGACTCCGCTTTCAAGCCTTAATTGTTTTTCAAAAGGCCTCTCCTCTTAATAGAATGGGGATTAAGTCTCAACATTAATTTTGGAGGGAACACACATTATAACCATAGCAATTTTTTATTATACTTAACACATTTCTATAGTCATTATATATGCATGTTACCCTGTATCATTGTACACACTAAACCTTAAATACTGTATTTCATAGGTGACATAACAGTTTTCCAAGAACAATTCTCACTTCAGAAACTAACTGGCCCTTGAGAAGCCTTTCTGGGTGTTCATAAGGGCGAACATCATCCTATCAGCGGTGTGTCATTGTTTGCCAGATCTCTTTTCTACCTCAATTTAGAAGAGTATACACTTTAAGAAATAGGGAACTATCCTGGCCTTCCTTTACACTTTTCCATTCCTCCCCTTCATTGGCATTTTAAACATCATAAAACTTGGCAGAAACCCTCAGAGTAACATAATTTCCAGAATTTCTGCTCATCAAAACTGCTTGAGTTTATCCCAAGTGCAGCAGAATCCCAGGCCTAATCTATTAAATAAATACTAAACTTTATTTCTCACCTAGTTTGTCAGTCCATAACACTTCAGACTTATAAATTAAAAGCACATTTCAAATGGATTTTTCTCTGAATCTACTCTTTAGTGTCTTCAGTTCCACTTCGAGGTCTACATGTTGATTTCTAAAGTAGCCAGTACCATATTCTTCACCTAGTGAGTTCTATAATGTGCTGTGACAATTAATTGATATTGAAGAGGTACACATCAACAAGACAAGGTTCTTTTTATGAGTGACTAATGTACTTGATTATTCTATAAGGGGCAGGCATTCTGGGACTCTGGTATTTCTAAACTTCTTTAAAAAGTCATAGGTATAGTCAATATCTCTACAATATAAACCACTTCGATTCCTGGAATACGCTACTGACGCATTCATGAGATGTGGCCAGTAATTAAAAATTTCAGCAAAAGATCTTCTGTAATGGGTTCTATTTAGCTAATTCCTGGGTATAGAAAAAGAAATCCTCTATTTGCCAAAAGCATTTAGTAAAATCAATGGATTTACAAAGTAATGGTAAAAGCTGTAAGAACAAAGCAGATCTTCTTGGAATATTACTTGAAGAATAAATAAACTGTAGAGTAGAAGAAATAACATATTTACTGACATAATTCACTTTTTTTTTTCTTCCGGCAATATGCATTGTCTGAAAATTGAACCTAAATTAAGAAAGACATTTTAGGAAAAATGAAGAAGAAGGAAAAGAAGGGAAAACACAGAGAGAGATCAAGGGAGCATTTTTGTTTTCCTTTTAAACTAGAAGAGAGCAGAAATCCTGCTGAGCAGATCAAGGTCACCGGGGCAGAGCTCAAGGTCAGGCCACAAGTTACTGTCAGTCTCACTGCAATTCAGCTTCATTCCAGAAATCTCTCAAACCTGGAATTTTTATCATCCTTCGTTTTTATTTCACTTGCTATTCCATCAATTCCTTTTACTTCACTGGCTTTTCTAGCATCTTTGACACGTGTCAGGATTTTTTTCCCCTAAAACTATGAATATCTTTTTAAAAGTTAATTACATTGTTTTAAATGGCATATGTGATTTTTGTGAAATAATTTCTTTGGCAAATGAGTTTGTCAGTAGCACATCCTTCTAGAGAAAAAAACAAACCCATTAGTTTATCTGATAGTAATGAACCTTTTCAATCGATGTAAATATCTTTGTCTAGATAGCTGGTGCCCTGATGTCTCTTCAGACACTAACTTTGTTTTATCCTTTAAGAAATGCATGGTAATATTAAAGTTGTAGGTACAACATGATGCCAAATTGCATTTCCAGCAGAATCCTACAATCAGACCCTCTCATTTAATGGAGGCCTATCTTATGGTTTTTTTGTTTGTTTGTTTTGGTTTTTTTTTAGACAGAGTCTCACTCTGTCACCCAGGGTGGAGTACAGTGGTGCAATCTTGGCTCACTGCACCCTCTGCCTCCTGGGTTCAAGTGATTCTCCCACCTCAACCTCCCAAATAGCTGGGACTACAGAAGCGTGCCACCATGCCTGGCTAATTTTTGTATTTTTAGTAGAAATGGGGTTTCACCATGTTGGCCAAGATGGTCTCGAAATCCTGACCTCAAGTGATCTGATTGCCTCAGCTTCCCAAAGTGCTGGAATTAAAGACATGATCCACCACTCCCTGCCCTATCTTATGTTTTAACATAGGTATTTTGCCCTTGCAAATTCACAAGATAAATACCAAAGTACAAAATTACTACTATCATTGCCCTGTACTCCATTAATCAGACATGAATCTAGTTTAAGCTTTTGCTTGAAATTTGGGTTAAGGTTGCATTTTAAAATTTTCTGTGGCAAGACAATACGTCCCCTATTCCCTCAAAACTTCTGTGTGACTCATATTAAGCAACAGCAATGAAGCTGTGAAGCTCTTGGTGGATCCACCACAGCCGCAAAGAGAAGTTCTATTGTAGATAAGTCACAAGGAAGCCTACTCTAACAATGAATTGATATTTTCTACTGGGTAGGAAAAACTTTTCTTTCCTTCAAGAGTCACTGGAAAAATGACCCACTTCAAATTGAAAATTTTCAGTCCTGTGAGTTGACCAATGAATATGGTGATGTCATTGTACTACTTCCCTCTTTATCTTTTTGCTTCGGCCTCATAGGGAAGAGTTAACAGAAGTCAGAAAGAGAAACAGTCATTTCTGGAAAACTTTGATCATTCAAAAACCTCAAATTGTGCAACAGGCTGAAATCAGTCATTCTACTTCTTCAAGTGTATTAGTCCATTTTCACACTGCTAATAAAGACATACCTGAGAGTTGGTAAGTTATAAAGAAAAAGAGGTTTAATGGACTCACAGTTCCATGTGACTGGGGCAGGGGGGCCTCACAATCATAGCAGAAGGCAAAAGGCATGTCTTACATGGTGGCAGGCCAGAGAGAAAGTGAGAGCCAAGAGAAAAGGGAACCCCTGATAAAACCATCAGATCTCGTGAGACTTACTCACTACCACGAGAACAGTAAGGGAGAAACCACCCCCATGATTCAGTTATCTCCCACTGAGTCCCTATTGCAACATGTGGGAATTATGGGAGCTACAATTCAAGGTGAGATTTGGGTGGGGACACAGCCAAACCATATCACCAAGTAATTGACAACAAAAAGGCACCATAGCTATGATATTATAGTTGAAAAATAAAGATTTTTTGTGATTTTTCTCACACGTGTCTGATAGTCTGTAAAGCTTAATCTTTGATATTTCCAGGAATGCATATCCTAAAAGAATGTAAAAGGAATCAAACAGACATATAAAAGAAATGAACTAGTTAGCCTGAGAGACATATACTCCTATTACTTTTTCCATTTTGTTTGCTCTATTTTCTACTTAATTGGTAAAAGACACATTTAACACACTATGCCTTTCCACTGAGTTGCCCTTGGTTATGACTAATCCTGGGAACCAGATTTCCTAATATTGTGGACTAATTACATGTTTTCACTATTAACCAATGCTTGGATTTACATAATTTGCTGTAGGAAAAGCAAGCAGAAGAATTAGAGATGGATATGTTGTTCATATTTTGTATTAGATAAAAATTTTCTGCTGGCCGGAAGAAATTTCTTAAATCTATATTAGATATTGGAAACATTTTCCTTCTCAGCTAGCTTCCATGTAACACCTTCTTATTTGGTTACTAACTGTCTCAGACATTCAAGGATGAAACCACATCAAGCCCTTCTTCAGAATGTGAGGGCAAGAAATATAATTCTCTTAAGGAAAAAGTAAGTAAACACTGGAAAATAAAGCAACACTGTAAGCATTACTTCATCCAGTCCCCTAAGTGACTTTATTTCATTCTTCTTGGTAATTCTTCTTTTTGGTGAATATCATTGTTCAGAAGTCAATAAGCTATCTTGAGTTATTCTCTCAAAGATCAAGTATACATAGTAGCATTGATGACTCCTAAAACATTTAGTATTTTATGGCTTTCTGCTCTAGAAGTATTCTGATTTAATTGGTATCTAAGGTAGTAGTACTCAGAAAAAGTCACAAATTATAACTAAGAACAGCAAGAGACTACGTTTTGCTTCTTATCAAGGACTTTCATTCCCAAAGAATAAAAAATTCATTCTTTGTTAAGAAATTGCAGTAAGTATAGGTTGGTGCAAAAGCGATTGCGGTTTTGCCATTAATTTTAATAGCAAAAAATGCAATTACTTTTACGTCAACCTACTATGTCAAGCAAAACATTTTTTACTGTAGCTAATATATTGTGAAGTCTTTAAACAAAGTTAAACAGGTTTTTATCCTAGTGTAGATTTTGACATGCCCTAAAAAAAGAAAAATTAGAATGAATTTCTCGCAAGTTTTTGACCAAGGAAAATTTTGTTTAAACAGCGTCAATTAAGAGCCAATTTTTCATATATTACAGTTTAAAAATCTATTGTATGAATATAGGAATCCTAAAGGCACAAAATAGCAAAGTCAAAGAGAGAACATGAGTATTGCACTATAGCCATTCCCAGTGCATAAGAATGTTGCCAAATAACTAGGACTGAGTGATTTCTGTAACTGAAACCTCAAATGCTGAACTAATAAATTCTGTGTGATTTTTCTCTAAATAACCTTTTCCCTTTACACCCATAAAAGTGGTGCAGATAGTGATGCAGATAGTTTAAAACTGGATTTTCAAACTTTGGCCATCACATTTATATGCCACAGTTCAGTAATTCACAGTCACTAAATTTTCCCAAGACACCGGGTAAATTCAGATCTCACTGGAGAGACTTGACTACCTTAGAGTCTCTCACATCCTGACCACCAAAACTTTATCAGAACAATTCTCCTGGCTTTCGATTTGTTTGTTTTAGTTTCTTAGTTGTTATTGTTTGTTGTTTTATTTTTTGCTAACATAATTTTCTACAAAATTAACATTAATAGCAAAGTTATGATGTAATGAACGTGCAAAGCCCTTCATTATTTTTTTCATTTGTCTTTTTTTTTAATTTCTGTTTTTATTTTAGATTTGGAGGTAGGTACACATGCAGGTTTGTTACAAGGATATGTTGCATGATGGTGAGGTTTTGGGCTTCTATCGATCCCATCACCCAGATAGTGAAGGCAGTACTCAGTAAGAACTTCTTCATCCCTTGCCTCTCTTCCTCCCTCCCAACTTTTGGAGTCCCCAGTGACTACTGTTTCTATCTTTATGTCCATGGGAACCCAAAATTTAGCTCCCACTTATAAGTGAGAATTTGTGATATCTGCATTTCTGTTTCTATATTAGTTTGCTTAGGATCACAGCCTTCAGCTACTTCCATGTTGCTGCAAGGGACATGACTTCATTGTTATTTATGGCTGTATAGTATTCCATGGTGCATGTGTACCACATTTTCTTTATCCAATCCACTATTTATGGGCACTTGGGTTGATTCGATGTCTTTGCTATTGTGAGTAGTGCTGTAGTAGACATATGAGTGCATGTGTCTTTTTGCTAAAATGATTTATTTTCCTTGGGATATATACTCCATAATGGGATTGCTGGGTCAAATGGTAGCTCTATTTTTAGTTCTTTGAGAAGTCTCCAAACTGCTTTCCAAAGGGGATGAGCCAGTTTGCATTTCCACCAACAGTGTATAAACATTCCCTGTTTTCCACAACCTCACCAGCATCTCTTTTTTTTTTTTTAACTTTTTAATAATAGCCTCTGACTGGTGCAGGATGGTATCTCATGTGGTTCTGATTTCTATCTGTTGGATGATTAGTGGTGTAAAGCACTTTTTCACGTTTGTTGGCTGCTTGTATGTTTTCTTTTGAGAAGTGTCTGTTCATGTCCTTTGCCCACTTTTTAATGGGGTTGTTTTTTTTTTTCTTGTTGATTTATTTAAGCTCCTTATAGATGCTGGATATTAGACCTTTGTCAAATGTATAGTTTGTGAATATTTTCTCCTATTCTGTAGGTTGTCTGTTTACTCTGTTGATAATTGTTTTTTTTTCTTTTTTTTTTTTTTTTTTTTTTGCTGTGCAGAGGCTCTTTAGTTTACTTAAGTCCCACTTATCAATGTTTGTTTTTGTTGCATTTACTTTTGGGGCTTTCATCACAAATTATTTGCCTACGCCATGTTTAGCAGAGTATTTCCTAAGTTTTCTTCTATAATTTCCATTCCAGATGAATAAAATCTAGAATGTAACAGTCTAACATTTAAGTTTGTAATCCATCTCAAGTTAATTTTTTATTTAGTGACACATAGAGGGCCCAGTTTTATTCTTCTGCTTGTTATGTTAGCCAGTTTTCTCATCACCATTTATTGAAAGGGTGTCCTTTCCTCATTGTTTATTTTTTGTCAGCTTTGTCAAAGATCAGCTGGTTGTAGATGTGTGGCTTTATTTCAGTGAGCTCCATTCTGTTCCATTGGTCTGTGTCTATTTTTGTACCACTACCCTGCTGTTTTAGTTACTGTGATCTTGTAGTATAGTTTGAAATCAGGTAATGTGATGCCTCCAGCTTTGTTCTTTTTATTAGGATTGCTTGGATATTTGGGCTCTTTTTGGTTCCATGTGAATTTTACCATTTGTTTCTAATTCTGGGAAAAAATCACGTTGGTAATTTGATAGGAATAGCATTGAATTTGTACATTGCTTTGAACAGTATGGCCATTTTAACCATATTGATTCTTCTAACCCATGAGCATGGAATGCTTTTCCATTTTTTATGTCATCTATGATTTCTTTCACCCTTGTTTTGTAGTTCTTTGTGTCGAGATCCTTCACCTCCTTGGTTAGATGTATTCCTAGGTACTTTTTTGTGGCTATTGTAAATGGGATTGAATTATTGATTTGGCTCTCAGCTTGCATGTTATGGGTGTATAGAAATGTTCCTGTATTTCGTACATTGACTTTGTATCCTGAAACTTGGCTGAAGTCATTTATCAAGTCTAGAAGTCTTTTGGGTGAATCTCTAAGGATTTCTAGGTATAGAGTAATATTGTCAACAAACAGAGATAATTTGATTTTCTCTTTTCCTATCTGGATGCCTTTTCTTTCTCTTGCCTGATTATTCTGGCTGGGTTTTCCAGTATTATATTGAGTATGAGTGTTGAGACTGGGCATCTTTGTCATGTTCCAGTTCTCAAGAAGAATGTTTCCAGCTTTTGTCTGTTCAGTATGATGTTGGCTGTGGATTTGTCGTAGATGGGTCTTACTATTTGGGGATATGTTCCTTCAATGCCTAGTCTGTTGAGAGCTTTTTATCATGAAGGAGTGTTGGATCTTATTGAATGGCTTTTCTGTGTCTATTGATACGATCATATGATTTGTGTTTTTAATTCTATGTGGTGAATCACACTTATTGATTTGCATATATAACCAACCTTGCATCCCAAGAATAAGGCCCACTTGATCATGATGAATTAACTTTTGGATGTGCTCCCAAATTCGGTGTGCTAGTATTTTATTGAGGATTTCTGCATCTGTGTTCATTGATGGTATTGGCCTGTAGTTTTCCTTTTTGTCGTGTCTTTGCCAGATTTTGGTATCAGGATGACACTGGTTTCATAGAATGAATTAGGGAGGGGTCCCACCTCCTCCATATTTTGGAATAGTTTCGATAGGATTGGTACAAGCTCTTTGTACATCTGGTAGAATTCAGCTGTGAATCCATCTGAATGGCTTTCTTGATTGATAGGTTTTTTTTCTAATCATTCAATTTCATTACTTGTTATTTCTCTGTTCAGGATTTCCATTTCTTCTTGGTTCAATCTTGGGAGGTTGTGTTTCCAGGAATTTATTCATTTCCTCTAGGTATGCTAGTCTGTGTGCCTAGAGATGTTCACACAGTCTCTGAGCATCGTTTATATTTCTGTGGGATTGGTTGTGATGTTATTTTTCTCATTTTTCATCGTGTTTATTCTCTCTTTTTTCTTTGTTAATCTACCTAGCAGTCTATCTGTTTTGTTTATCCTTTCAAAACACAAACTTTTCATTTCATTCATCCTTTGTATGGTTTTGTGGGTCTCACATTCAACTCTTCTCTGATGTTATTTCTTTTCTTCTGGTAGCTTTGGGTTTCATTTGTTCTTCTTTTTCTAGTTCTTTTATCTGTGGGATTAGGTTGTTAATTTGAGACCTTTCTATCTGCTTGATATAGGCGTTTGGGGCTATAAACTTTCATGTTAGCACTTTTGCCATATCCCAGAGGTTTTGGTATGTTGTGTCTCTATTTTTGTTTGTTTCAAAGAATTTCTTTTACTTCTGCCTTAATTTTGTTGTTTTTCCAAAAGTCATTCAGGAGTAAGTTGCTTAGTTTCCATGTACTTGTTTGGTTTTGAGAGTTTCTCTTGATATTGATTTCTATTTTTATTCTTCTCTGGTCCAAGAAGATGTTTGGTATGACTCTAATTATTTTGAATTTATTGAGATTTGCTTTATGACCAACCATGTGGTTAATCTTAAAGTGTGTTCCATGTGCAAATGAGAGAAATGTACATCCTGTGGTTGTTGGGTGGAGTATTCTGTAGATGACTATTGGGTCCAATTGGTCAAGTGTCAAATTTAAGTCCAGAATTTATTTGTTAGTTTTCTGCCTCAGTGATCTATCTACTGCTACTGCTATCAGTGGAATTTTGATGTCCCCTACTATCATTGTGTGCCTTTCAACATCTTTTCTTAGGTCTACAAGTAATTGTTTTATAAATCTGGGTGCTCCAATATTGGGTGCATATAAATTTAGAATACTTAAATCTTCCTTCAACAGCTTTCCTTGGGGAAAAAAAAAGAATACTTAAATCTTCTTGTTGAACTGAGCCTTTTATCATTGTGTAATGCCCTTCTTAATCTGCTTTTTACTGTTGTTTGCTTAAAGTCTATTTTATCTGATAGAAGAATAGTGACCTGCTCTTTTTCGTTTTCCGCTTGTGTGATAGATCTTTCTCCATTCCTTTACTTTGAGTCTATGGGTGTTGTTACATGTGAAGTAGGTCTCTTGAAGACAGCAAAAGGATGAGTTTTTAGCCCAAATTTTTACTTCATGTATTTTAAGTGGGGCATTAAGGTCATTTACATTTAAGATTAATATTGATATGTGAGATTTTATTCCTGTCACAGTGCTGTTAGCTAGTTCCTTTGTAGTCTTAATGATATAGTTACTTATAAGGTTCTTGGGTTATGTGTTTGCATGTGCTTTTGTGGTGGCAACTATCACTGTTTTATTTCTATAATTAGAATTCCCTTAAGCCTTAAGCATCTCTTGTAGGGTTGGTCTGGGGGGTGAAAATTCCCTTAACCATTATTTGTCTGGGAAAGACTTTATTTCTCCTTTGTTTATGAAGCTTAGCTTGACCAGATATATGAAATTCTTGGCTGGCATTTATTTCCCTTGAGAGTGCTAAAAGTGGGCCCCCCAATCTTCTCTGGCTTTCAAGGTTTCTGCTGAGAAGTCTGCTGTTAATCTTATGGGTTTCCCTTTATAGATAACATGACCTTCTTCTTTAGCTGTCTTTAATATTTTTTCTGTCACATTGACCTTGGATAATATGATGACTATATGACTTGGCAATAGTCATCTTGCATATCATCTTGTAGGAGTTCTCTGGATTTCTTACATCTGCATGTTGACCTCTCTAGCAACATTGAAAAATTTTTCCAGGGTTATATCCTCAAATAAGTTTTCCAAGTTGCTTCCTTTGTCTTCTTCTCTCTCAAGAATGCCAATAAGTCATATATTTGGTCATTTTACATAATCCCATATTTCTTGAGAGCTTTGTTCATTTTTTAAAATTCTTTTTACTTTGTTTTTGTCTGACTGGTTTGATTCAAAGATACAGTCTTTGAAATCTGAAATTCTTTCTTCTGTTTGGTCTAGTCTATTCTTAAGGCTTGCAACTGTATTTAGATATTCCTCCAGTGAATTTTTTAATTCCAGAAGTTCTTTGTGAAAATAGCCATGTTCTATTTCAAATCTTGGATTGTTTTTCTGGTTTTGTGTGGATTTCAACTTCTCTTGGATCTCACTGAGTTTCTTTGCCACCCATATTCTGAATTCTATAGTTGTCATTTCAGATATTTCATTCTTGTTAGAATCCATTACTTGGGAGCTAGTGGGATTCTTTGGAGGTGACAAAACATTCTGGCTTTTTGTATTGCTGGAGTTCTTGTGCTGGTTCTTTCTCATCTGAGAAAGCCGACACTTTTTTATTGAATTTGCTATCATCTAGCTAAAGCCTTTTGATTTTCTATTCTTTTTTTCCCTTGGGAATATGACTGTAGAGTATTTTGTGTATGGATTGGCTTCATTTTTAGGTGCTTTCAGGGTGCCAAGGCTCTGTGCAGGTTCCTTGGCTGCAGATAGGTTCGTGCAGTGGCTTTCTCAGGCTTTGCTTGTTGTAGCAATATATTTTTGTTTGATAGTGTAATTCAGGCTTCAATCCAGTAGGTGGCACTTAAGAGTAAGAGCTGGCAGGAAGAGGGGCTGGGACGGAGGCAAAGGAGAAGCATGAAAAGCTTCCTCCCCTGAGTGTGTTTGCCTTTAGTTGGGATAAAGCCGCCTTAGAAACCCCAGCAGTCTCTTTCAACCTTGACTCTCTGGGCCCCAGTGGGAAGAGCCACTGCCAAGTCATCAGCAGTGCACTCAGGAGACAGGCAGAGGGCAAGAGATGAACCCCTCTCCACATCGATTCCTGAGCTTTGGCGGTGCCACCTTCAGCAGCTGGTGTTGGCCCACATTTCCATTGGCCCAAGATGGACTTCGGCAGGCTGTAATCCCCATTCATTAGGTGAAGACTGCGCTGGGGGTTAGAACTCTGGTTCCGAGTGTTCTGCGTGGCAAAGAGTCTGCATAAAGTTCCTTGGTTGCAGATAGCGTTGCATGGTGGCTTTCCCAAATGTTAATTGTAGTAGCGATGTACTGGGCATGTGAGCAGGCTCAATGCCTCCTAGCAGACTGAGGTGGCAGCGGTCCCAGGGAGCCTATCTCATTCCCCAGTGTTGTGCACTTGTGTTAGCAGGTTTCCTATCGTGCTGCGCCCTTCAACCTGCAGGCCAGTTGGTGGCTTTTCTGGGTAAGACCTGGCTGTGTAGCCAATACCGATGGGTATATACCTGGTCCTTGTTTACTGAGAAAAACCTCTGTTGCCTTGGGCTCCCTGCTTAGCTCTGGAGAATGGGACCAAGCTGGGCAGGGCTGGACCAGGTTGGCCCACCTATAAGTCCCCCAATGGCAGGCACAAATACCAGCTCCAAGGGATCCAGTGCACAGCCACCTAGCATCCAGACGTGTGCCTAGGCATGGAGTTGAGAAACATCCTCTGCTTCAAGTTCCCTGCATGGGGATGAGGGGGCAGCCTAAACTTCTAATCTAAAAGAATGGGTGCTCCAAATGCCTGGAGATAGGTCTGGGCATTGAGAGGAGAAAACGCTGCTGCACCAAGATTTCTGCATTTAAAAAGAGAGGTAGCCCAGGCTCTTAATCCAAGCTAGTGCATGTGCCAAATGCCTGGAAATCTGCTCTGGCAAGGAGGAAACTGGTGCTGCAACAAGGTCTTTGCAGGGGATGGGAAGCGTGGCTCAGACACCTACTCTAGGGGCGCAGGTGCACCTCATCCTGGGTGATATGTCCATGGAAGAAGCAGAGAAACCACTGCCACAAGGTATTTGCATGGGAAGGGAGAGGTAGCCGAAGATCCTAATCTATGGGAACAGGCTTTACCCCAACTAAAGGCAAACACATATAACAAATGCCTGAAGTTATATCTGGGTATAGAGTGGAGGGAGTGCCACTACACCAAGTTTTTTACATGGGTAGGGGATGACAGCTCAACTTCCTGTTCCAGGAGGACAGGTGCACCAGAGGCCTGCTATGTGTGGAACAGAGTGTGCTACTGCACCAGGATTTCTGCACAGGAAGAGAGGGGCAGCTCAGGCTGCTAATCCTGGTGAGAGGGTGCTCCAAGCACCTGGAGATACACCTGGGTGTGAAACAGAGCGATTGCTGCTGCACCATGATCTCAGGAAAGTAGGCTGGGGCACCTAGCAATGACACACGCAGGCTGGTTCCAGGATGCAAAGCTGACCCTGGCTGCAGATCTCACCATCTGGGAGAAAAAAATGGCTTCAGAAACTCTCCTCCCACTTCAGACCTGTGATGGAAGAGAGCCCAATTCCGGTGCCTACTGCTGGGATGCTTTCCACATTTGTCTCTCAATTCTGGCTGTGGTGTCCTGTCCCACTCCAGAGTAAATGCACCAATCTCTGACCTGACTGGAATGCTTGCTTGGCCACACTGCTGGGTTGCCAAAAAATAGCTGACTTTGCATGAGCCCAGGTGAAAACTGGCATCCTGCTTTAAGTCCTGGATCTGAGAAAATGCCTACAGCTTTTCCCAGTGTCTTTCCCTCTCTGCATCTCCAGGCTTCTCCCAACATTTCCCCCAGGGCTTTGGAGAAACAAGGTGCTCTCCCTTGGCCTGGGTTGCTTGGATCCCTAGTGGAAAGGTGAGTCACAATGGGAGCCTCCGCCCCTCGCTCATGCTGGAGCTTCACTCACTTTTATCAGCCTGATGCTGTCCTGGGAGCTGTTCCTCAACTGTCAACTCCCCAGGATCTGGGGTATCCTTCACTATTCTAGTAAATTCCTTTGTTCTTTTCTGAATTAAAGCAAATAGAGTTGGTGTATTAGTCCGTTTCCATGCTGCTGATATAGACATACCTGAGACTGGGCAATTTACAAAAGGAAGGTGTTTAACTGGACTCACAGTTCCACGTGGCTAAGGAAGCCTCACAATCATGGTGGAAGGCAAGGAGGAGCAAGTCACATCTTACATGGATGACAGCAGGCAAAGAGAGAATGAGGAGGATGCAAAAGCAGAAAACTGTGATCAAACCATCAGATCTCATGAGACTTATTCTACCAGGAGAACAGTATGGGGGAAACTGCCCCCCTGATTCAATTATCTCCCATCAGGTTCCTCCCACAACACATGGAAATTATGGGAGTGTAATTCAAGATGAGATTTGGGTTGGAACATAGCCAAACCATATAAGTTGGTGTTTTCCCACTATTTCGCTATTTCCAAGTGACTGAGGCACACTAAAGGCCTCTTATC
This sequence comes from Hylobates moloch, assembly GCF_009828535.3. Taxonomy (NCBI): domain Eukaryota; kingdom Metazoa; phylum Chordata; class Mammalia; order Primates; family Hylobatidae; genus Hylobates; species Hylobates moloch. The sequence goes on from NW_026652280.1 coordinate 147,545,667, forward strand.
TGCTCTGGGAAAAATTAAAAAGTATAATTCCTTTTAGAAATGTACAAGACACTTTTCTTCAGATTCATTGTAAAATACTGATAATAATACTTGTCTCTTTTTTTTGAGAATTAAGAAATTACACCTAGTACAATACCTAGGATAGAGTACACTTTTAAAAATATATTTCGGCCGGGCGCGGTGGCTCACGCTTGTAATCCCAGCACTTTGGGAGGCCGAGGCGGGCGGATCACGAGGTCAGAAGATCAAGACCACGGTGAAACCCCGTCTCTACTAAAAATACAAAAAATTAGCCGGGCGTGGTGGCGGGCGCCTGTAGTCCCAGCTACTCGGAGAGGCTGAGGCAGGAGAATGGCGTGAACCCGGGAGGCGGAGCTTGCAGTGAGCCGAGATTGCGCCACTGCACTCCAGCCTGGGTGACAGAGCGAGACTCCGTCTCAAAAAAAAAAAATATATATATATATATATATATTTCCCACCCCTCTCCCTTTTACATACACGTATCCATCTCTCCCTTTCCCAGCTGCCTCTTGCAATTGGTATAGAAGTACACTTGCATCAATAATGTCAAGTGACTTTACTGCTCAAAAATTTCTTAAAGATAATTATGAACTGGAAATAAATATTTTTACATATACATTTACCTTGACTTTTTTAGTTAATATGTTTAAAATGCAGAGATAAAATGGCTAGGCATATTTCTGGAAAGACAAAAAGTTTGATGGGTAGTATTTGGGTTAGTATACTAAACATAAAATACACGTTATTTTTTTCAACTTTTATTTTAGATTCAGGGGGTACATGCGCACTTTATTTACCTAGCTATATTGTGTGATGCTGAAGTATAGGCTACAAATGATCCCATCACCCAGGTACGCAGGTACCGTGCATAGTACCCAACAGTTACCTTTTCAGTCCTTGCCCCCCGTCCCTCCCTCCACTTTCTAATCGTCTCTAGTTTCTATTACTCCTATCTTTACATCCATTTGTACCCAATGTTTAGCTCTGACTTACAAGCAATAACATTTTGTATTTGGTTTTCTGTTTCTGTGCTAATTTACTTAGGATAATGGCCTCTAGCTGCATCCGTGTTGCTGCAAATGACATGCTTTTGTTATTTTTTATTGTTGTGTGGTATTCTGTGATGTATATGTAGCACATTTTCTTGATCCAATCCATTGTTGATGGGTACCTAGGTTGATTCCATGTATTTGCTATTGTGAATAGTGCTGCAATGAACATATGAGCACATGTGTCTTTTGATAGAATGATTTGTTTTCTTTTGGATGTATACCCAGTTTTGGGATCACTGGATTGAATGATAGTTCTGTTTTAAGTTCTTTGAAAAATCTCCAAGCTTCTTTCCACAGAGGCTGAACAAATTTACATTCCCACCAACAGTGTATATATAAGTGAGGTAGGAGAATAGAGAATTAGGATAACCAAGGGTTAAGGGAGAAGCAAAAGAACCACAGGTGCATCTAGTTCTAGGAAAGATCAGGCAGCAGACAGCCTGCTCCTGTATAACAAGACAGAAGTTTCCACTTCAGCCTCTGATTGACCACAGACCAAGTCTCTACTTAGCCTCTGATTGGTCAACGGCCAGTCCTTCATAGGGTGTAACCAATTGGAGGCCTCTAAAGGGCACTTAGGAGTGTTACCAAATTCTTTTAGCTTAGTAAAACCCCTAAAGAACGTTGTAATCAGAGCTCTTGAGCTACTCGCTCAAGGCTGCTCCCACTCTTTGGAGTGTACTTTCATTTAGATAAATCTCACTTTTGATGCTTCCTCTTTCATTGCTTCATTCTTTTGTTGCCTTCTTTTTGCATTTTGTTCAACTCTTCGTTGGATGCACCAAGAAACCAGAAAACTCGCAGACAAGACCTTCCATCAGGTAACGTAAGCATTTCCTTTTCTCTTCACCCTTGCCAGCATCTGTTGTTTTTTGACTTTCTAATAACACCTATTCTGACTGGTGTGCAATGAATGGTATCTCATTGTGGTTTTGATTTGCGTTTCTCTGATGATTAGTGATATAGAGCGTTTTTTCATGTTTGTTGGCTGCTTGTATGTTTTCTTTTGAGAAATGTCTGTTCATGTTCTTTGCTCATTTTTAATGGGTTTATTTGGTTCTTGTTTGTTGACTTAAGTTCCTTATAGACTCTGGATATGAGACCTTTGCTGGATGCATAGTTTGCAAATATTTTCTCTCATTCTGTAGGTTGTCTGTTTACTCTGCTGATAGTTTCTTTTGCTTTGCAGAGAGCTCTTTAATTTAATTAGCTTCTACTTGTTAATTTTTGTGTGTGTTGTAATTGTGTTAGAGGACTTAGTCATAAATTCTTTCCCAAGGCCAATGTCCAGAATGGTGTTTCCTAGGTTTTCTTCTAGGATTCTTGTAGTTTAAGGTCTCATATTTAAATCTTTAATCCATGTTGAGTTAATTTTTGCATATGGTGAAAGATAAGGATGCAGGTTCAATCTGCTTTTGGCTAGCCAGCTAACCCAATACCATTTATTGAATAGGATGTTCTTTTCCCATTGCTTATTTTTGTTGATTTTGTTAAACATCAGATGGCTATAGGTATGCAGCTTTATTTTTTTCTTGAGTTTCTATTTTTTCCATTTGTCTATGTCTCTCTCTTTTTTTTTTTTTTTTTACCAGTACAATCCTGTTTTTATTTATGTAGCCTTACAATATAATTTGAAGTCAGGTACTGTGATGCCTATGGCTTTCTTCTTTTTGCTTAGGATTGCTTGGCTGTTTGGGCTCTTTTCTGGTTCCATACGAATTTTAGAATAGTTATTTTCTATTTCTATGAAGAAAGACTTTGGTAGTTTTATAGGGGTAGTGTTGAATCTATACATTGCTTTGGGCAGTTGTGGCCATTTTAATGATATTGATTTGCCCAATCCGTGGGCATGGAATGTTTTTTTTCATTTCTTTGTGTCATCTTTGATTTCTTTTTGCATGTTTTGTAGTTCTCCTGATAGAGATATTTCACCTCCTCAGCTAGATGTATTCCTAGGCAATTTATTTTGTGTGTGTGGCTATTGTAAATGGGATTATGTTCTTAATTTGGCTTTCAGCTTAAACATTATTGGTGTGCAGAAATGCTAGGTTTTTTTACACTGATTTCATATCCCAAAATTTTACTGAAGTCATTTATCAGTTCTAGGAGCCTTTTGGTAGCGTCTTTAGGGTTTCGTAGGTATAAAATCATATTACCTATGAAGAAAGATAGTTTGACTTCTTTTCCTGTGTGGATGCCTTTTGTTTCTTACTCTTGCCTGATCGCTCTGGTTAGGACTTCCCAGTTACTTTTAAATAACATTAGACAAATGGAATTCTTAATAACGGTACCAGTGTCCAACCTATAAATTAGACCGTTTAATTATAACACCATATTTTAAGTTTTTTTTCATGGTAGCAGTGTAGCCTGAATCTTAAGAGGCTGATGTTTTAATCCTCTCTCTGGGATTTTAGCAAATAGTTCCTTCAAGTTGTAGTGTTTTTGTCTATTTAAAATGACACAATAATACAGTGATATAATAATACCACAGTAAGGATCAAATTAAATAATTGTGAAGGTTACAAATCTAAAACTTCCAGGCAAGAGAATCTTATTTTTATGGCTAATGAAGAGGTGTAAACATGGTCAAATCCGGGCAGTCACAGAGTATAAACGTAGTTACTGGTAAACACCTCTGATCATGACAGAAAGACTCAGAAATCTCAGAGAGGGGAGGATGATTTATAGACTGATTAGATTCTCCAGAAAGGATCCACTAAAGACAAGATAATGAAGATCTTTGATTGTCATGCTAAGTAGTTTGGATCTTACTCTGTCGACAATGAAGAATAAAAATAATTCAAAACAGGTAAGTACAACAGACATAATTACATTTTAGGAGAAAATTCAAAACTCAGTGGTAACCCTTAGGGGAACGAAAAGGTAGGGGGAAAAAAAAACACCCAGACAGCTATACATCAATTAAAGCATGATGATACTTTGCCTGCAGTGGCCAATGCAATGAAGCAAAGTTAGAAGCTCACATGTTGGGACTCAATAACCATCTACCATCTCTTAATTGTTAGAGCAAAGGGCTTGTGTCTATAAATAAAAATATGTCATTAGTCAAGTGGAGGTCTAACCACAGGCATTTTTTTCAGATGGTGTTAATATTTTAAAGTTTGATAATGACACTCTTACCTACTTGCAAAATTTACTCAGAATTACAATTGAAAGTTGAATTTCAGGGGGTGGTTATAATCTTGTAAAGAATTACTGGTAATACTTATGAGAGTTAAATTATTTCCAAAGGCTATGTTGTAATATGATGACAGATCATCTTCTATTCTTGAAATCTGCAAGTTTTTCTTCTGAGACTACAGACATTAAAATCCTTCCCCCTATCTTTCCCCATACTTATCCTCCTCCAGGACTCTGGAAAGTTCCTAAACACATGTACAAGTGAGTGATAGCACTGCCAGCCCATGGGCTAAGTGGTTGACGTTGCCTCATTAGGTCAGAATGAATTGCTGTCTTAATTCTGGATTGAATTACAATCCATGGTAGATTATTCTGCTAAGGGTCAGCTGATGCAAAATATGTTTATAATTTAGTAGGACATAAGCCAGAAATCAGCTTAAATCAGTAGAGGACTAGCTATCTACCTTCACAGGCGCAGACGATGAGCTAACAACATGACTAGGGAACATAGAAGGCACAAGCCAGTTGATTCTACAGTTGGACTATATTACAGCCCAAAAGCACACCACCACATAATTCTAAGCTCCGTCGCACTTCTGGGCATTGGCACATGGGGTTCTTGTAAAACCTTTTCTGAGTATCACAAGTTTCTGATTAGTGTGATTAATAAGGGCTGGAAGAAGTGTGCCACAAGTCGGAAAAAGGGTAAGAGCCTCAGGAGCCATAGCTAGATTTTCTGGAGAATTTTACCTCATGGAAAATGCCATTATTTCCTAAGAAATCTCTGAAAGCATCACTAAAGCACAATTTTAATATCTGCTTACCCACAATTTGGAAAGAAAATAGTTAGGTAATACTTCTAATTTTAGCTTCTTTAATTCTCACACTTTTTAGCTCTCTGTTTTATATTTTCTTTTGAGTAGCCCTGTGAGGAAATCACTAATCTTATAAAACCCAAATCATAAAGTGATGACAAATGTCACAATCTTCAAAAAAACTGTATACTATTGCCATTTTCTACTCCTTGAATAGTTCCAATTTTATGAATTAGGATACATTGCATGGAGATTTCAGAACAATAACATTTAAAGTGACTAAAACATTTTAATCTGTGTGTATTTTTAATATTCTTTGTAAACCTCATAGTAGCCAATGACATATTCTTCTTAGGAAGGAGAGAAACTTTCCTGGATGGAAATAATGTCTTGAAAAAGCATAGCCTGGACTTTTGCTTCTGCGGTTAGCTTTTCTGTTTTTCCTTACCTTTGAAATACCATGTATTTGGAATTGCATAAAAGACTCTGTATTTTTAATGTCTTTAGAATGGCATTTTGTGTTCAAGTATTTTTATTTGGTTTTGATTCATTTATTCTCAACTGTCATTCTAATTATTTTGAATAAAGTCCATTATAATAGTTTACTTGTTCCAGAAGAAAAGGATTAGCTTTATATTTTATTTGGAAAATAAATACCCAGTATCTCCATGGAGAGCCAACAACTTATTAAAGACTTATTTTACTAGAGTAGGAAATTATCTTAAGACCAACTGGACTAAAACAAGACTGGAAAATACAAGGATCAAAGAAGATTCTAAACATTGAAAGTGTAAGAATGAAAATGTAAAATTAATCCAAATGACCTGGAATTTTTAAAAAGAAGAAAAGCTTTAGTTAGAATAATAAAATATAAGCAATATTCCCAGAGATGACTATGGGAATTTTGCCTGTCTACATGGTGACAATAATCCTTTTGAAACCAATAAGAGATTTTAGACCACCTAACCCTTGACTCACTTATGTGTTTTGTTTTTTTATGTACATTTTTTACTGTCAATTGATATCATCTCATGTTCTTGCCCCTTTCTGCACAGCTTTTACATTTTTCAGGTCTAAATGGTTTGGTGTTGAGGCAAAAAATACAATTTAGGAAACTGATGAAATTGCCAGTACTAAAAGAGTGGAGCAACTTTGCATTATCAAAAAGCTTCATGAGGCTGGGCAAGGTGGCTCATGCCTGTAATCCCAGCATTTTGGGAGGCCAAGGTGGGAGGATTGCTCAAGCCCAGGAAACCATCTTGGGTAATACAGTAAGATCCTGTTTCTACAAAAAATAAATAATAATTTTTTAAAAATTAGCTAGGCATGGTGGTGTGCACCTGTACCCAGCTGCTCAGAAGACTGAGATGGGAGATGGCTTGAGCCTGGAAGTTGAAGCTGCAGTGAGCCATGATTGTGCCACTGCACTCCAGCCTGGGCAACAGTGGAATCTGTCTCAAAAAAAATCTTCATGGTTATTATATATTTCATATCATGCCATATAGCTGCTTAGCCTAGTTGATTTGGCCAGTGGTTCTCAAAGTCTGTTCCTAAGATTAGCATTGCCTGGGACCTTGTTAGAAATGTAAATTATCTGGCCCCACCCTAGACCAACTGAATTAAGTCATTGATGTGGGGCCTCACCATCTGATTTAGTAAATCCCCCATCTAAAAAGGATGCATGCTAATGTTTCAGAGCCACTAGATTAGCTGTAGGGCCAATAAACCCAAGTTAACAGGCTCAATAGCTGTGTGAACCAGTTAGCATAGCTTTATCTCAACATCACTAACTATACTATACTGTAACTATAAGTTACAGACTGAATTGCTTCCAGCCAAAATTTATATGTTGAAGTTCTAATCCCAAATCCTCCAAATGTGGCTGTTTTTGGAAGTAGGATCTTTATAGAGATACTTATTAAATAAAGCCACTAGACTAAACCCTAATCGAGTGACTGGTGTTCTTGTACAAAGAGGAGATTGAGACATAGACACACACAGAGGAAAGACCATATAAAGTCACAGGGAGAAGATAATTATCTACAAGACAAAGAGACAGGCCTCCAAAGAAACCAAACCTGCCCACACTTTGGTCTTAGACTTCTAGCCCCCAGAACTGTAAGGAAATAAATTTCTGTTCTAATCCACCTAGTCTGCATTACTTTGTTATGGCATCCCTAGCAACCCAATACAGCTACTAACTACCCCCACTTAGCCATCTGGAAACTCAATGGTGTTGGTCATAGCAGACATCTGGCAAAAAGGGAAAATGGTATTGCATAAAATTATGTTCTTTACTAGAAAAACCTATGATAGGTCTTAAGGTCAATGTTGAATACTAAGGGTAGTATTATTTTTATTATTTTATGGTCTTTCTAGTGTTTCCCAATCTGAGTAAATAACAGAGGCCAGATGAGATAAATTCAATATTTCAAAAAGACTAATGGAAACTTGTTGGAGGCCGAAAGAATGAGGGTCGTGATCAGCTCAGTATACCACTGGAGGCTATATGAGTAAACAGCAAACTGTTCTCATAAATGCAGAATGTTGGCAAACTGTCAAACTGCGTCTGCCACCCAGAGGGAGTGCTGAGGGCAGTCACGCCTCAGGTGCAAGTGTTGCTTGTGATTAGGCACATCTGAAGCCTGTTAGCAATAATGTGAACAAGTGATCAACCAAGCAGCTGGCCAACCGTTACCTCATCCTCCCTGCTCTTTCTACCCAATAAATACAGAGCGCCATGGAAGCTCAAGGCCTTTGCTCACTAGAAGCAAGGAGCCCCCTGACCCCTTCTTTAAAACAGATTCTTTTGTCTTAAGTTTTCATTACTGCATTCATCCTCTTTCATTCAGTCCAGTAGTAACTGTCACAAGTGGCGTTCGTCCTCCTTTGTTCAGTCCCGTAGTGACTATCACAAAAACCTACCTCATATGATTTGGATTTGAGTCCCTGCCCAAATCTCATGTTGAATTTAATCCCCAGTGTTGGAGGAGCTTGATGAGAGGTGATTGGATCTTCAGGGTAGATTTTCTCCTTGCTGTTCTCATGATAGTGAGTTCTCATGACACCTGGTTATTTAAAAGTGTGTAGCAACTCGCCCTTCTTTTTCTTCCTCCTGCTCCGGCCATGTAGGACATGCCTGCTTCCCTTTCACCATGACTGTAAGTTTCCTGAGGCCTCCCCAGTCATGCTTTCCATATAGCCTGTGAAACTCTGAGCCAATTAAACCTCTTTATACATTACCCAGTCTCCAGTAGTTCTTTATAGCAATGTGAGAATGGACTAATACACTACCTAAAGTAAGATTTCAAGAATGTAGCTTAAAAACTATTGGGGTGTCTAATGGCTATACATTTATGGGAAAACAAAATTTCTAACTCACATGAGACACAAAAAAATAAATTCCATAAAATCTAGAAAATCTAAAGATAAAACTCTAATTGTAGAAAATGACAATGGGGATATATTTATAATCTTTGTGGACAGAAATGTTTTCTAAACAGGAAACAAATCAAAGAATCTACAAAAGATGTCTCCCTTAAAACTTTGTAAAATTTTGTAAAACTCTTACATGGCAAAAAACCAACAAAACACCCTCACTGCAGAATGAAACAGCAGCCTGGAAAAAAAAATTGTAACATATAATGTATTAGTTCGTTTTCACGCTGCTGATAAGGACATACCCGAGATTGGGCAATTTACAAAAGAAAGAGATTTATTGGACTTACAGTTCCACGTGGCTGGGGAGGCCTCACAATCGTGGTGGAAGGAAAGGATAACAGCAGGCAAGGAGAGCTTGTGCAGGGAAATTCCCGTTTTTAAATCCATCAGATCTCCTGAGACTTATGCATCATCATGAGAAAAGCATGGGAAAGACCTGCCCCCATGATTTAATTACCTCCCACTGGGTTCCTCCCACAACATGTGGGAATTCAAGATGAGATTTGGGTGGGGACACAGCCAAACAATATTATATATAAAAAATAAAAGGTCAATATCCTTAATATACATAGTCTTACTGCAAGTCAAAAAAAAACATTAAAAATGGAAAAAAGTCAAGAACAGGAATTCACAGAAGTGGTATAAATGGCTTACCAATGTATGAAAAGATGCCTCAATTTTATTAGCAATGGAGTATACAAGTAACATAAAGTACGGTTTAAATATGATTTAATTTTAGTCTATTAAACTGGTAAAAATAGATTGCTAAAATACACAATGGGTAATACCAAGAAGCAAGCGTTGTTTCTTAGAAGAGAATGGGAGTACACAGTACATATTTTAGCAGTACATATCGACGTTGAAAATGAGCATGTCTAATCTGGTGATTCTGCAAACTGCAAAAATAGAAATACAAGAACATATATATTGAAATAGCATTTTTTGAAAGAGGGGGCTGGGTACAGTGGCTCATGCCTATAATCCCAGCAATTTGGGAGGCTGAGGGGGGCAGATCACTTGAGGTCAGGAGTTCAAGATCAGCCTGGCCAATATGGTGAAACCTCGTCTCTACTAAAAATACAAAAAAACTAGGTGGGCATGGTGGCGGACAACTGTAATCTTAGCTACTGAGGCAGGAGAATCGCTTGAACCCAGGAGATGGAGGTTGCAGTGAGCCGAGATCACAACATTGCACTCCAGCCTGGGTGAGTGAGACTCCATCTCAAAAAAAAAAAAAAAAAGAAAAAGAAAAGAAAAAAGGAAATAACTGGAAACAAATGAAAATTGTTATTTAAATTATGATACATTCATATTATGTAATACTATTGATATGATTTTGCTGTGTCCCCACCCAAATCTCATCTTGAATTGTAACTCCCACAGTTCCCATGTGTTCTGGAAGGAACCCGGTGGGAGGGTGATTGAATTATGGGGGCAGGTCTTTCCATGCCACTCATGAGTGAATGGGTCTCCCCAGATCTGATGGTTTTAAAAATTGGAATTTCCCTGCACAAGCTCTTTCTTTGCCTGTTGCCATCCATGTAAGATGTGACTTGCTCCTTCTTGCCTTCCTCCATGATTGTGAGGCCTCCACAGCCGTGTAGAACAGTAAGTTCATTAAACCTTTTTTTCTTCTCAGTCTCAGGTATGTCTTTATCAGCAGCATGAAAAGGGACTAATACAACTATCTAGCTGTTGAAAAGAATACTTTTATGTACCGACATGGACTATTGAAATAAAAATTTTCAGTACAACAGTATGTCTAGCATGGCCTCACTTTCTAAAACTAAAATTATTTAACTATATACTAGTACAAGATTACCTCATTTAATGTAGAGCTTAGCACTACAACAACACAATGCATTTTGTTAATTTGGGGTTTTACAAATCAGGCATTGAAAATAATTCAAGTTAAATATGAAACACTAAGGTTGAGTTTAGATCCTTGTTAAAATTTAAAGTGCACTTCAAATTTAAGATATAGTTCCTTCAGATTTCAGTAATCTGCCTCTTCTTTATTATAAGATAAATATAAAGTGAAATGTTCATAATTTTCTCATGAACCATCTAGATTGTTTACTGAAAATATACTTTAGCAAATATGAGACTAATAGCATAAAAACCTTCAAATGACTTTCTCATAATCACATGTCATATCTTCATCATATTGCTTTCAGTTTATATTTATGCAGGACAGAAAGACAGCTCTACCAAAAATCCTGTGCAATAACTTTCAGTTGAAGCTTAGAACAGAACATTTGGTTTATATGAACCTACATCTCAAGATTGCTAAGATTTAATTTTACCAAGTTTCTGACTTACTTCATGCACTGTCATGTTTGAGTTCAAAATGAAGGCACTGTTCCCACTTGGAGAAAAAGAAAAGAAAAGAAGTGTACAGTTTTATCTTGTTCCAGTGCGATTATACTTCAGGTTTTCCAATAATTTGATAGAACTCAGTGAATTACCTTTATATCAAGGTAAATGTATGCTATTATAGGGAAATTAAAAGTGCAAAGGCAAAACACATTTTAGTCATTTTCATTTATTAGAAAGGCAACCATTTCAGACAATACTGCAACAATGCTTGGTATTACACAGAAATGTTTCAATTGCCTGAATTTTTAAGAACCAAGATTTCCCTCTTTCTATTATATAGTCCTTTTGGTCACCTAAAATTTCTTTTAGTTCATTTATTCTACCTCATCTTTACAGACTACAAGACCATGCTTGTCAGTACTTACAAAGAGTGAGTCCTAAATGTTTTTATGCCATGATGTTCCTAAATGTTAAAAACAACTTTTAAAAATGGTTTCTGTTTAAATGCTATTAGGAAGACAAGAATGAAATTTTTTTTTTACCTAATGTGGAAACCATTAGTGCTGTCTACAAAGTAGTTTCCGTTTTCCTAACGTATCATAATATTGCGCTTAGCTGCCCCCTGGGAAGTTAGTAAAGCCACATTATTTATGTTAGCTGGAGAAGTGTATGCAAATGTGTGTTGCCTCCAGATGGAAATTCTAACAGCCTGTGTGTGATTCACCATGCTCTGTAGCGTGAGGAATAGCCACATATAATGGTGGCTGTTTTGTCACCTGAGTTTTCTGAGTGATTACAGCAGCAGAGCTCCCCTTCAGAGTGGACAGGAACCATGTGTGAGATACAAACCTTTGTGAAGTTTATGGCGCTGTAATTTGGAGGTTGTTTCTTATTGCAGACATATCAAGGCTTTTCTGAATGATATATCTAAACCTGGAGGCTTGGGAAATAATCAGATTTCTATCTAAATTATGACTTGCCTAGGTAAGTTGAGACACAGGTAAAAGAGAAGATATCACAGAAAAGTGGGCAGGGTGGGAGAGCAAAAGGTAATAATGGAAAATAAGTTGAAATTCTTCCCATCCGGTAGCAAATAAAACGGGAGTTTAGGTTCAAGCGTTTCAAGTTTTATATGGTCCTCCTAAAAATAATCACTCTTGAAAAACATTAGTCCAACTTTATTATAAAATTACTTGTTTGAAGTTTTAAGCTAGTCAAAGCACTAAAATTACATGAGTTGCATACCAAAGCAAACAACAAAATATACATATCACTATTTAATCTCTACACAATCCAACAAGTATGAAGAGCACAACATACATTTATTCACATAACAAAGAAAAACATGTTTCATCTACTATTAAAATGTGCCAGTAATAAGTTGAAGTCCAACATTATTTACCAGGTGGTAAAATCTTTGACACCTAGATTAAGAAGTAATAAAATGTATATTCCCAGCGTTTATATTTGACCCAAAACAGTTATTTAATTTGGAGCAATGATGGTATACAGGTGAAGCTAGCAATAGTTTTAACAAAAAGTACACTCTATATTTAACAAGTGCTCTTATTTGGGTTCTACACTCAGAGTAGGCACAAAACAAAAGCAGATTTCTCAAGTCCAAAAGTGTGCAAACAAGAAACATTTATCACATAACACAAATATCTCTACATATGTGTGTATTAACTTTCAGGTATTTTTCATTTTAGCTATATAGATAATTAGAAGCAACTTTCTGCCTCTAGGGAAAAAAAAAATTAAGGGCACATTTCTTTCACCTAGTTAAACCCATCAGCAAAAGGTCTGATGTTTTGGATGTACCCATAGCTAATTGTGGATCAGCATTATCTATCTTTGTACTCATTGTCATAAAAACCTATGTGTGATATTTTTGCTTTTGTCTCATCTTTTTAGAAAAATTCACTAATACCTGTAAAAATCCTGACATGTTTAGGTTATTTGCCCAGAATAATATAATTACCGAGAAATCATGTTTAAATAGTATTTGAAGTTGCTTGGATAATGCCTTACCCAGTTCAAAAGGAAATTCAGTAATTCTGAAGATTAGTTATGAGTTTTGAAATAGAGCTGAAAACACTCAAATTGGTAAATTTATTGAAACTATTTGTACTATTTATTTTACTATTTATTTCCAGAAACCTGAACAAATACACTTCTACTTTGACCGTTTATATGAAAGTTATTGGTAGATGTTCCAGTCAATTATTCATTATACAGTAAATCGCCAAGCTACATGCAACACGTATAATAACAGAAATAAAACTCTGAAGTCAGATGTGCACATTGTTGCATTTGTTTTCTATAATTTTGTTTTACTCAGAAGAAAAACTTAAAATAATGAAAACACATTCATTTATTTTTTTTTTAATTTTTGATGTCTACTTCTTGGGTTAACACCATTTTTAAGACCAATTTGGTTACCCAAACCTATGCTCAGATAACATAGATAACTCTCCTAAGATATGTACACTTCTCTCTCACTCCTCAAAGCCTCGCATGCCCATACATTCTCACTCATGGCCATGTTGCAAGATCTCCTCAAGTCAGTACACATGGCCAGGGTGACATCATGGCAATACAGCAAGAATTCTGCCATTTATTTAGAAGCTTCAAGGAGAAGGATCCTGGAGCCCCTGAATGAGAGTTTCTTCTCCATGCCTCTCCCCAGTCAAAATACATGGAAATATTCATAGAAGCATTGTACCTAGCATGAAGAGGAAGGATGGAGAATGGTTCCTTATATCTCTGTTCACAAGACATCAACACTCTTAAGTAACTGTATGAAATACATTCTCCTCTGAAAGCAAATAAACCATCTGAAAGGTCTTCTGGGCTTTAAGACTTCTTGAAACAAATGAGAGCATTTATGTAATGTAGTAACAGTCACTAATTGCAGCAGCTTTTTTTTAAAGCATATGCGCTATAGAAATATATATCACACATATTCATACGTGTATATACATACATACACTCATATATACTACAAAAACCTATAACCGTCAGTTTAAATTAAAACTGCACAAAACTTTGCAATTCTGTGTTCATTTTGCACCAAGAGGTTCTTGTCTGTAGTTCAACCTGGCAAGTATTTATCGATCATCTACTATGTGCTCTAGAAATGAGAATAACCTAAATTTGTGTTATTATTTACTGGCCTTAAAATAAGAATATCATGTGCCAATATGTTTGTGTTTCTCTTCTTTAAACTTACTGAAAAATTATTGCCTTTAAATCTTCAATGAGGCTATTTGCTTAATTCCTTTTAATTTACTTATGGGAATTTACAAAAAAATCACTAAAAGTTAACATGACTTCCAATGTAAATTACCAATCAAAAGCAGATATTTATGAGCGTAATAATTTAAGTCTCATTGAATTACACAGATTTCCTAGAGAATCTGAAATCAGCCTAACAGGGAAGATTAATTTTTAAATGAATCCAAGTTAATGAAAGCAAAGTACTGTTATACAGAAATGCATTTCCCTATTACAAAGCAGGACTACCTACCCTAATTTCTGATAGACCTAGGACAATTTGAATGAGTACCGAAATTCTTTTGGTTGAATTATACAAACAAGCAAAGAAAAAGTCTCAATTATTGGAAAATTTGGGGAGAGATTATTATCTCTTCATCTCCTAGTTAATTGTTATAATAATCCCCAAGTGGTTGGCAAATTGCCAGTCTTCCCCTCTTAGTACTGGTAGCACGGGCTAGAGAATATTCCATCTTACGAATTTAATGAACCTGCTCTCAACAGAATTTTCTGGTGTCTATGTGTATATGTGTGTAAAGAAGAAACACACTAGCTGCAGGTAGTCTTTGAATATTATATATTGATTATGTTTCTTTTGTTCTCTGACACAAATAATGGCTCAAGGTAAAGCACCTTTTGCCAATATTCTTTGCACCTATCACTGGCATGTAGCTTCTGTTTGTTTGCATTATCCATGGTAGAGTTTTGAAACTGCTGTAATTCTAGTTGCCCATCAATGTGCTGAGACAGAGCCTTTGTTTCTCTAAAAATTATTTATTGTACAATCACGCACAAAATTTTCAGAGAAAAAAATGATTATTTGAAAATTGCTAATATATGACATGAAAAAACACTTCTAACAACAATCGACCTTAATAATAATAAATGTAGGTAGTCCTATTTGTCAAATATGACAAGAATGGACCCATTCTAGATAGGATTGCAAGATCAGGCAACCTGTCTGCCAGACCTGGAATATGCAGAGGTTGTTATAACAAACCGTCATGCATTCCGGGTGTGATGACCATGCATGTATTAATTGAGGCTACACAATGAGGGGCAAAATAGGCCAGATCAAAAAATAAGAGTGCTTTATTTTATTGAGCCTAGTTTATAAGGATTAGCTACAGAGCGGTGATCTCAAAATAACCATTTCACTATGCAGGCCGCATGAAGATATTCTCTGGCAAATAGGCCAAGTAAAGGCATTAGACCTCAACAGATGATTCACTCAAAGCATAAATAAGACAGATAAGCTCAAAATTGCTTTCAGTGTGACTCCTATGGCATTACTTCATTGTGTCTACTTCCCACTGGCAAAAACAAGTGAAAAATGTACAATTATCCTGTTTACTTGACAAATTTCAAAACCTGAATCTGACAATTATATCTTCAAACTACATGATGAAGTCTGAATTTTCCAGTTAGGCTACAGTTATTTAACTAACTGAAATATTGCCAAACATGTCTTAATTTTTTTCTAGCCCCACACAGACTTACTGTCCTATTAAACTAGGTGCTTGCTGATTTCTCTACAACTGGTGACTCAGAAATAGCAGCAACCTTTAAGGAATTTTTAATGGAGCTAAGCTCCCAGATATGTAAGCTGATGACATGCACTCCGCAGCATCGACTGGCAAGCTTGTAGAGATTCTTGAGGACAGCCTTCCGTAGAAGAATATATACCCAAGGATCTAAGATTTGATTCCATGTTGCCATTCGGAGAGCAAAAAGTGTTGTTTCACAGGTTTCTAGAGAATGATTTCCATTTATTCCAATGTTGGCCATTGTCACCTAGAAAAGAAGAAAACAGGGAAATTAGTTGATGCAGCCTTTTTTTCAATCCTATAATTTTTAAAAAATTAGCTATGCTAGATGACATTCACTTCACTTTCCACAGAGTGATGCTATTGTGCAAAATACTGACAGAAAGAAATGAATGATAGCAGAAACACTGATGGAGACAACTGAATCATTTTAATTCAAATTGACATTAGAACTACAAAAATGGTAACTTCTATAGTAAGTCAAATATGCATAAACAGAATCACCTAAGGGAGAACAAACATTGATATCAGTAACTGACCTTCTCATACTTCTGAGAATAGTAAACGCAAAGCCAACACACATTTGTTTTATTTCAATGAAGTATTTTTTAAAAAATAAATTATAGATAAGCTAACAAATAGTTTTACAAAATGAATTTAGAGCATCTGATATTAATTTGCAAATGGTATATGACAAATGTTACTTTGCGATTTTCTGCTTGTTAACTACAAGGATACCATTCTCTTCAATTTTCTATTTCCCTTTCTACATCTCTTAGCCCTAGTCTTAACTTGGCTAAAACATTCCAAAAAGTATGCAATGGAATTTTCTAAGGATCTTGAGGAAAGGAGTTTCTCTCTACACTACAGTTGTGACTTAAGTGTAACAATGTATTTTGTGATTTCATGTGTCCATTTCCTGACCACCCATGATTTTGAAGAGATCATTTCATGGAATCAGTTCTATAAATTGTCCCGGCTACGTGTTAGAACTAAGCAAATCACTGATCCCAGCTTTGACTTCCAAACAAACAGTTGTGGAACAAATAAGGTGGCTTTGAAAACATCTTGGATGTACAAACAAATAAGAAATAAGTAAACAAAAGGTAAAACTGAAAAGTGAAGCTTGGGCCATTGTGCCACCATTAAAAGATGATGTAACAAAGACCAAAACACAAATACAAAGAAAATCAAGACCCATTACTAGAAAGAAATATATATCTTAATTTGACCCGATGATACCAATGGTTGAAGAATAAATGTTCTTTATCAAAACCTTCATTGTCTACACAATAAGGTACAAACTCCTCAGCTAGCTCCTAGATGATGCATCTGAAGTCTACTTCTGTAATCTCATCTCCCCTGCAAATTCCCTGATACAACCACTGTGAAGCCTCATCTTTCCCAGATGCACCACGCCCTTCTGAGCTTTTGTTTGTGTAACTCCTTTTGTTCTGAGTTACATGGTGCACGCTTCTCTGATTCTCCTATCTCCTCTACGAACAGCAGTGTGGTCACCAGACGTGGAAAGGCATGGAGTCCTCTTCTGAGGGAGCCCAGTGCCCAGGCTTCTTCCCAGAACACTAGGGCACTGCCCAAGCACTCATCATTACTCTCTCCCCACCTTTAACCCCTAACCCCAGCCTTGGAAAGAGGTTATTCCCCAGCCTGACTTGGGAGAAGCACTAATCATTCAGCCACCAATAAATGTGGGGAGAGTATTTCTGTAAAAGAAATATCATTTATCATTAGTATATTAGTAATAACAAATACATTCATAATATTGATAATTCAGGACCACCTAAGTATCCAACAGAAGATAAATTATAGTACTTTCACATAATTGAGATATATGCAGACTTTAATGTTTGTGATTCGGTGTTAACTTTTTAAAAAGCAAATTGCCAAACTGCATTGATTGTGCGATTCCATTTTTGAAAAAAACCCAAATACGTAATTTTGTGCATAGAAAAAACCCTGGAGTGTATGTCATTGTTTTCGTTGGTTAACTCTAGACAGCAGAACTACAGAGACTTTTGATTTCCTCATTTTGTTTGTCTCAAATTCACTAATTTTTTAGATAGATCATGCATTGCTTTTATAAATTATGTTTTTTCCCTAAGAAATTTGTGGAAATATACTATTTTACTAAAGAATCAAAACTAATGTGGATTATTTGTGTACATCTCTATGGATGTGAGTAGGGCAGCACTGAAGTTACCACAGAATCTCCTAGAAAACTGAAGCCCTGATAAGGCTGGCAAGAGGCATGTGGGAGCTGGGGTCAGAACAAGGATGTCTGCAAGTTGATTTGACAAAGGCAGTCGGAAGTCATTTTCTCTGGTCTCTGGCAACAGTCTCCTGACAAGCATTGAGAACATTATTTTCTGTCTAGTCCACCTGCACTTGTATTCCAGACACTTATGTACAGAGTCTCATCATACACATAGCCTTTCATACAGTTTCCAAGAGCTACCCAGTACATGGAACTAAAGGAATATGGGTTATTTTCTAAAATCTCTTCCTGTGAACCTTGGTACATTACAGTTGTATATCTTTGTTGATGATTAGAATTCTGAGAAGTAGACCAGACAAAGTATTTGAATATTCTATGAAAAAATTAATCAATTCACCTGATAACTGTAAAACACTGGACACTAAGATAAGAGAAAGAATGAGATCAAAGAAGCATGGAGGAAGGAGAGTATATGTTCATTGCCAGGTTGCAAAGAATAAAATAGGTTGGTAATACAATGAATCTCCATTCATTTGGGCCACCTAAAACAATTCTATCAACTGTTAAGGTCGCCAAAGTTAATGAATCTGCCAGGCTACTTTACTCATAGATAATAGAGCCCATGTTTGCTAAGGTTTTATTCTGGATGTTATTGCATCATCTCTCCCTCATGTCTGTACATCTGTTGGCCAGAGTCAGGGCTCTGTGGCTGTTTGCTATTCAAAGCAATGGTAAATTCGATAATTACCCTTCCGTTCCTCTGCATATTCATAAAGATAAATAAATCCAGCAGCAAGTAGTTTTGAGTGTCTACTGTATCTGGGCATTCTGCTAGATGGCGCTACCACCAAGACCCAAGTTAATGCGAGTAAAACAGAAATGTAACTGAAGGGATTCTGAGAACAGAAGGAAACAAAATGGGCTCCATTTATTATGCACACAGAGGACTGTCTACATCACCTGTCATGAGAAGACAGAATCACAAATCTTACACAGTGCAGGAAAATGTTATCTAGTCCAGACTTCTATGCACAGCAGAAATTACTTAGGGATGTCATTAAGTATGTGAGAAGAAAGTCTCAGCACTACTCAGGAAAAAATCTTTTCCATTTGAGCTGTATGAGTTGTAGAATGTTTTCTGTTACCAGGAGCTGAAATTTACTCAACATATTTTAATTTTGCTTTCTAGAGCATCATGGGATAATCAACCCATTTACTAAATGTCAGCCTTTCACATATCTTAAAATAATACTAGTCTTACAGTTCTTCAACTGCTTTTCATACAAAATGGTTTGCAAACCCCTACCTCTTATACTCTAGTTTCTCAATCTTTCTTTAAGAAAATACACTGGACAGAAATAAACTAACTCTATATATGGTCCAGTAACTACAAAGCTTAATGGAGCATCATTTCCTTTTGGACAAACTACTCCTATCTGTGCCTCCAGGACTACATTAGCTACTTTCTCCTTTGCATATTCCCTTGTGAATTGATCCTAGTTCATAGTATATTGCAAGAAATAACCTCTTACTTAACATTTTTACTCAGTGAATATGTAGAGTAAGACAGACTTCACTTTTCCCTGCTTATTTTTCAAATTATTCAAATACTTAGAAACTACGGATATATAAATATACATATATATGCAGAGTTACAATGACATATCTGTGACTCGATATTAATGAATTTACTAGCCAGGCATGGTGGCACATGCCTGTAGTCCCGGCTACTCAGGAGGCTGAGGCACGAGAATCGCTTGAACCTGAGAAGCAGAGGTTGCAGCGAGCAAAGATCACACACCACTGCACTCCAGCCTGGGTAACAGAGTGAGACTCTGTCTCAAAAAACAAAAAGGTATATATATGTGTGTGTATATATACACACACACACATATATACACACACATATATATACACACACACATATATATACACACATACATATATATACACACACATATATATACACACACACATATATACACATATATATACACATATATATACATATATATGTATATATCTATAAATGAATTTACTTGATGGCATAAACTTCCAGTTCTGGAGCCTCAGATGTCACCGTCTGAGCCAGCACCCACGTATAAGTTGTTTGATCCACTTTCATGTTGCCTCTCCACCCACACCTTCTTCCTCTGTCCTTTCTCGTTGAGTGTCTTATCGCTTTAAAAGCAAACATCATATTATAGACTCCTAAGTGGTTTTCCAGTCTCTAGTTATTTGTTTTTCTTATTACTTTTTTTTACTCTAGTTATAAAATATTTCACAAATGCCAAAAACATGCCGTGTTCCCTGCCCTTCCGTCACTAAAAATTACCTATCTAAATCCTCCTATCCTTGTCCCATCGTCTGCAGAAAACCTTTCTTGATCTCTCTGTAGGTGAGTAATGTCTCGTTCTATACAGCCATTAGGTGTGACACCACTCCTTTAACATTGATAAACATAATATCAGTATAATATGTAGAACATACTGAAATGAGATAATGTCAGTATGTGTATAATAGTCCCTTGTGTCTTGAGGGTAGGAGCTATGTCTTTAACTTTCTCCAATCCTACTCCTCCACTTTGTACAACATTAGGAAGAGACTCCTACAGTTGAGTTGGGGAAGACAAGAAGAAGAAACAGACAATTACAAGCACAGGAGTTAGGAGGGTTAGACAGAAAGCAGGCCAGGCAACCTCGGGTCCAAAGAGTCAAGTTGGATTTAAGGTAAAAAAATAAATAAATACATAAAATAAAAGGAAAGAAAACTTATATGAACTTTTGTTTCAAGGAATTCCTCAGACTCTCTGTGATCTTTAACTTCTAGTCTGCCCAAAAGTTTCTAATTACTCAAGATAAGAAATCCTAGTAAAGTTAAAGTGAGTTTTAACTTTTTTAATTGTTATGGTGATAAACCTTACATCTCCCCATAAGCCTTTGCTGTTCTTAAGGAAGGGCCACAATTGAAGGTCACTGGGGCAGGTGAAGAGAAGGAGGCAGGGATGTAGAGACTCCTACCTGGGCCAGATCCCAGAAGGGTTTGGGAACCGGGATGGAGGTGGTGGGATTCAAGGTGCTACAACAGAGACGTCTCTGTCTTAGAGGACTTCCTCTTGTTTAAAGAAACTCTGCCATCCCTGCATCTTCTGCATAATAAGTTGTTAATAGGTTGTTATGCAATCTTGTTAAATCAAACTCACTGACTAATCAATTAGTTCGATTCAACTTTAAAGAAGCTTTGACCCACCTACTGCTGGCCATCAAATATACCTGTCAGTATCTCAAACCTCCAGCCACAGGGGTGGTGCAAGAAGACCAGGTCCCCTGGGGTGGCTTAGGCACAGTAGGGATCATGGAATTTCTTTACCCCAAAGTGTCTTTAAGGAAGGAGGAAAGGGAAGGAAAAAGTCGCGTTAACACTTTATATATTTTAATCCATTTCATCCTCCTAAAACCCCCAGAGGTGGTTGCTATCTTTCTGATATTGCCAAAAAGAAAGCCAAGTCACAGACATGTTAACTTGCCCAAGTTCACACTGCTGGTAAGTGGCAAAGGCAAAATTTCAGCCCAAGTCTATCTGGATTCCAAGTCTGTCTTCCACTACACCATTCCCGGTAATGACGCCAGTGGTGCTATGTTACGTTTATGATTAAGATGATAAAAAAATAGCTAACATTTGAGTACTTACTATGTTTCAGGCACTTAATATTTTACATCTATTATCTCATTTAATCCTGCTAACACCTCTGAGAGAAGCAGTATTATCTCTACTTTAAGATGAAGCTGAGGTACAGAGAGGTTAACTTGCCCTAGGTCAAGCCTAACAAAAATGTGGTGGAGTCAAGATTTGAATAGTTGGAGATGATGACTAAGGATTTGTGTGTTAGCCTCCATGGCACTAGGAGAGCTCATTTTTAATTCTCTATGATTCTAGTTCCATCTGCCTATGTCTAGTTGTCTTTCAAGCTGATTCTAGCATGCTCTCATCCAATATTTCTAAAATTATATTTTTACTAGCATCTTTTTAAAAAAGTAGGAACTGGTGCTAATAAATGTTTTGCTCCAAATCTCCTGTGCCCATAACAACAGATGCAACCAACAGGAAAATCAAATGAGTTAAACACCACATAACCAAGGTGTCCTTCAGAAGGATGGCTGTCAAAACAATGAATGTGCAGAGGACAGCTATCTGTTCCAGAATGAACATGTAATTGTAAAAAAGTATCACTAATAGATTCACTAATAGTGATAAATGGAATAAAACAATGCTCAGTACCTTTTATCTTCCTTCTTCTTATCTATCCCATGATGAATGGCATGATTTTCATTTCAGTAGTTCTTTTTCTCTCATTATTTAGACCAGCAGTCCCCAACCTTTTTGGCACCAGAGACCAGTTTCGTGGAAGACAATTTTTCCTTGGAGGTGGAGATGGTTTGGGGATGAAACTGTTCCACCTCAGATCATCAGGCATTAGATTCTCATAAGGAGCGTGCAATCTAAATCCCTCCCATGTGTTCACAATAGGATTTGTGCACCTATGAGAATCTAATGCCGCCACTGATCTGACAGGAGGCAGAAATCAGGTAGTAATGTTTGCTCACCTGCCACTCACCTCCTACTGTGCGGCCCAGTTCCTAAAAGGCCTGGGCCTGGGGGTTGGGGACCCCTGCTTTAGACTAATATTCAGATGTCCTTTTGGACCTTGTTTTTACTTTTTTAATTCAAACTTTTGTATTCACCCAAGAGTTATCCTTATTTTATCGTTTCTATTCCTTGGCAGTGGTGGAAATTAAAAAATCAGTAGGCAAATTCAAAGTCTTAGAAGAAGAAAACACATCTATAAAATCTTATGTTTGTATATATGCCTGGCTTTGGCACAAAAGGAATCTGAGGCATTTTGCTTCATGCTTGTAATATCATCATAAACTCCGGCTCATTCCAGATATGATTACCTACAGCAAACACACAATTACACTAAGAAATATTAGTTATGCTCCAAATATTGGTACTAATAGATGCATAAGACATTTTCATCCTAATAAAAAATGTTTACCTAAAAATATCAAGACTGAAGTCTTGAATCTATGAATTAAAGAAAAAAACTAGTCCAGTCATTAGTTGTAATATTGGAGGTACAATGATTCAGGAATAAATGGCTACTTTATTTGACCGCTGGCAACATTGTTTTAATAGCAAAAGCAGACTGTACCAGTTAGGTGTTTCAGTAAACCATCCCTCCTATAACACATTATGTTTTTTCCAGCAAGAAATTTCCAACTGGCCCATTTAATTTATTGTTACAGTAGTTTGGAAAGATTTTCCAAAGCATTCTCAAAGTTGTAGTACAATAATCAATTATTTAATGAGAATTTTTTTCTCATCTATCTACTTATTGAAATGTGTGTATAGGCTTTTTGTGCCTGGGCATCTATCTATCTATTATTGAAATGTGTGTGTTGGTTCGCTGTGCTACAGCCTCTATCTGCTTATTGAAACTGTGTGTGTTCACGGTCTCAGCATCCATCTACTTATTGAAATGTATGTGTTAGTCTTCTGTGCCTTGGCATCTACTTATTTACTGAAATTTGTGTGTGTTGCTTACTGTGCCTGGACATCTAACTATATATTAAAATGCATTTGCTGGTTCACTGTTTCGGGATCTACCTCTTTACTGAAATGTATGTGTTGGTTCCCTGTGCCTTGGCATCTATCTATTTTATTTGATGGGAATTTTTAATGAGAAGAGTGTCCTTTCAAAAATAAAAGATATCCATACATTTTAGAGAAAATTAGTCTTTGAAAAAGCCAATCTAAACCTACAGACAAAATGCAAAGACACTACAAGACCAACAAATTAAGGCACACGGAACACACAGAAAAGGACTGAGTCAAAATTAATAAAAAATGTCTATTTAACCCTAAAGCATAATATGAGTCTAGTTAAAGATAAAATCCATACATACTTCTGGTCGGGACAAAAAATCAGCCATTCCTGATAATCCAGTCAATTTCATTAAAATTAGTTCAGTTTAATGGTGGCACTTGAGTCAATCTGGTTGTTTGGTCCCAAGGATAAGGCAATTTGAGTGTTGTGGGTTTTTTTTGTTTTTTTTTTTTTGGTTAACTTTCTGAACTTACTTCTCTGGAGTTACACTTTTAATTTTTCTTCAGCATACCTAAGCAGCAAATTGAAATTCATCTTTCTTAGTTATAGGTCAATGTATACGCAAACATTCTCTAGGTAATAGCCTATGGCTTAAATCTCTGATCATATTTACTCTCTCCCATGTAATTTTCAGCTCTTCGAATACATTTCCTATCTCGTGGCCTAAAATATTAGTTACAAAGTTCAGTGCCAATCTGTCTCCTCTACAAAACAATCTAGTGCAATGGTTATACCCCACATAATTTTCTCCTGACAATTTTCTGTGTATTACTCATCCTTCAACTGTTTCGGAAGCATATGCTATGACTCCATTAAACCATCAACTCCATCGAGAAAAAGATTTTGTCTTCTGGACACCCTTATTCCCAGTGCCATGCTCAATACTTGGTACATACTGGCATTCAGTAAATACCGAGTGAAGGAATTAATTAATGAGAAGAAATGTTAGGATCCACGGAGGTCACAAACCATGACTCTTATTTCTCTCTGTGCTGGGCACATAGTGGCTGTCTATTTATTAACTGGCAAACAACCTTCTCTGTAATGCACAAAACTATACCAACTGCTTCAGCAGCCTCATCATCATCATAAATGAATAACCAACTTTCATCAAGTTCCTGATACTGTTATGTTCAACATGCAACAGAAAACAGATTTAATGTGTTGTAAGATTTGGGGAGAGAGGGAATCTTTTTTTCTCTCTCTCTTTTTAGCATAAGTATGTCACTAATGTATCTCTTTGGCATAATTTGGGTGATACAATTACAATTACACTTTTATGCTTCATTAATCATTACTTCCCTAAGATCTCAGAAGGCAGTCGTTTACTGGAATATTTGCATAACACTGATAATCAAAAAATTGCAGTAAGTCCTTTTGTTTAAGATACAGTCAAGAGAGGCCATCAATCATTGTCTAAAATTCAAACAAGTTTACTACTATATGAAAACTTGCTGCCTTTATGCCATTTAAACTTTTAAATGAAGACTCGCATTACTTTTTTAAATCACAAAAATCCAACTTTTAAATAAAAATAAATGTTACAATGCAGTATATAACCATTAGGTTGAGCTGATTTTCTTTCTGAGAAAAAGTACCAATCTCCAGATTTCTGACTAACAATCTTTTAAGAAGCATTTCATCTTACCTAAAAATTCATAGTAGTATGTATTATATTTGCTGCCATTGTAACTGAAGTCTATGTCTTGTGGTAATGTATACAAATAAAACCTTGAGAATGTGTCAAAGTGGTCCACTAGAGAGAAAATTTCAGCCTGCTGACTCTCATCTATCCCTAACAAAGCTACAAGGCCCTGCAAGATATGCCTTCTATAAAACAGATCGCCTCCTCTATCTATTTTATGGACAAGTCACAGTTAATTCTACAATCAGCACAGTTGTGTTCTAGCCCTTTTAATGAGTGACTGTAGCCCATCTTTGAAATGGCTCCTTGACTCACTATTGGACCCAAACCTTTGCTTCACCAAGGCACCTCATTCACAATACAGGTCAGTGTCTGTCTTGAGTATTTCCTTGTCACGCCACTGACAGGATTGCTCACTGTCTCACTTGTCACTTGCTAAACAATGATACATATGGTGACTCCTTTTTATTTGTTCATTCTTGAGAGCTATATTATGAAGAGCATTAAAAAAGGTTATTTGTCTTGGCTTCATTCCAATAAAATCACTGGTGTTCTCATCCTGCCCTCCAGGTTCAGGAAGATCTAAGAGAAAATGTTAGGAGACCTGGATGTCTGTGGCTATGGTGTTAAAACTGTATAGGTTCTCTCTACTCTGTCAATTTATACCTCCCATTTCAACCATTCCCTGCTGACGAATGACACCAAACATACAGCAAAAGGCAAGAGCACTAGAACATGCTTAGCAGGATCCAGTGATCTCATTTAACACTATCTCTAGAAATGCACCAAATCTCAGCTCTCAGTGTGTTGAACTTGATGCCACAGCAATCCCATACTCCACAGCCTCTCATAAAGAAAGCATTAATTATCTTCAGTTTTCTGTTGCTGAATAGGAGACCACTTTAAAATAAAGATCTAGCAATAATGTTTTAGTCCCGGTGAATAGCATAAATTGTGTATAATTCTTGCAGTGTTGGGCAGGACCTTTTTTTCACTTGTTTGTTTTTGTTTTTAAAGGCATACTGTAAGTCTAGTACAAACCAGTCTCAGCAATCAACCAAAATCAACTGTGTTTTCTTGGTATGATCATTATGTGAAGAATTAGTAATATAAGAATATGCTAATTCCAGAAGACTACTTCCAATTGGAACCGTTTCTAAGATTTTAAAACAAACAAAATATTCTGATACTACTTTTAAGTCTTACTGTGTAATAAAGAATTTGACTGGTCATTGTCCCTGGTTCCTGGAAGGGAGCCTCTAAGCCCTTGGAATTTCGTTAATGATAGGAGTGTCTTTATTAGTTCTGGTGGACACCTTGGACCATGTCTCAATTTCTGTTAATGAGGTGACTCATTGTGGAGCCCTAAATAATTTCAGGATGGGGACTGGCCATACTTGAAAGACCAACCATGTGATTAGAGGGTCAGGGCTTTGAACCACATGATATCAGCCTGACCTTCTAGAGACTGAGTTCAATCACATGATCAATTATTCAATCAATTATGCCTACATACTGAAACCTAATTAAAAACCCTGGATACCTACAATTCAGATGATCTTCCCTGGTTGATGATACCCATTAACATAGTAGGAGGTGAAACATCCTAAGGACATGGAAGCTCAGTGTTTGGGACCCCCCCAGACCTTGCCATAGGAGTCTGTTCTTTTGACTGGTCTTAATTTGTATCCCCTATAATAAAATTGTAAATATAGTACTACAAGTCATTCTAGTAAAACACCAAATTCAAGAGGATAGTGGGAAACCTGAATTTGTAGCCAGTTTGTCAGAAATGCAGGTGGCTGGGAATCTCCCAGGCTTGCAGATGTTGTCTGAAGTTAGGGCAGTCTTGTGGGGGACTCTGCTGTGTATCTATGATACTTGAACTAACTCCATGTAGTTAGTGCCAGAATTGCCCTGCTGGTTCCTTGTTACATCTTTGAGCATGGCAGTATGACAGAGGTTAAGTAGGGCGGGAAGTACTACAATAGTCTTGGGCTGCTTCAGTTTAGGCATCCTGATACTCATCTGGCACGTTGGGATTGGGGATGGGGTACCAGTTTCATACCATTAAGAAGCAGTTGGATGATTTATGTGAACTTTTGATTAAGCCAAGCTGGTTATCTTAGGTCAAATACATTAACAGTAAAACAAAAATCTTGCATTTATCCAAAGTGTAGAGCTTTAGATGAAGTTATTCCACATTTCTCTCTGATTGGTACAAGAAAAATATTTTATTAGAGAAAGATATAGAAGGTTAGAACTGGAAAGAATCTAAAAATTGTGTAGTCTAATTTGTTCATTTCACAGGAGAAAAAATAACCAAAGCAAGAGGGATAGATGATTTGCCCAAGATAATAGCCATTTAGTATCAGAGCTGGGACTGCATAAGATCTATAACATCTAAAATTACACTTTGATTCCCAAGCTGCTTTAGTTAGGACATTGTTCACTAGCTAAGGTGGATAAATTACAATCAGGTTGTATTGCCAGTGAGAAAGAAAACATGCAGGATATAATCAAATGTCTTGCCTCTCTTTTATTGGTCATTGAAATAGAACTTTCAATGTCTTTTTAAATTTTTTGCTGACTTGCATAACTAAACAGTTGGCCTGTGCAAATATTCATTCCATAAGCATTTATAAGGCATCTATTATAAATCAAATCTAGGTATTTTGTTCTGAAGTCACTTCAAGAACTAACAGAAGTCTAGTATCCTCTAGATAACATGTATTTATCCTCTTCCTCATTTTGTTGCTACCAAATGGATTACTCTTGCTCCAGTGCATTATGAAGCCAACAAACTCATCAAGCCCTATGTGTGTGCAGTTGTTGAGTATGGTGTGGAAGGGATGGAGGTTTAAAGAGGAAGGATGCATACGGGGACAGGTTCACACTCTTGAACAAGTGGCCTCATCATGTGATGTCGTTCTTTTCTAATGAGCTAATGAATATACTCAATAGTAGCGACTACACCAGCTGCCCAAAAGGCACCATTAAGATTAAGCAATCCACACATTGTTGTATTATGTAAGTTGCACTAGACCTTTGTGTTCCAAAGGAGTTACTGAAATTTCACTTCTTTATTTTCAGAAATCTAGTACTGAGATATTTGCTGGATTAGATGCTACTTTCAGACATGCTAGGCATATAGTTCCCAAGAGTTAGGAATGTATCATTCAACATTTAAACTAAGGAATCACCAGAGTATGTGAAAAACCCTTTGAGTCTTTTCTTTAAACAATGAAATGCAGACTGACCCCAACTAACAAACTTTTAAAATATCACTCATTTACAAGTTATCACTTAAACCACAGAATATGGTTCACCATAATAATGTGGCATCTCTTTATTATATAAGCTAGTTTAAAATATTGTGCTAGTTTAAAATATTATTTAAAAATTAGCTAAAATAAAATTCTGTTTCCGTGTTAATAATCCTTACCTAAAACTTTGTCATATCTGAGAGCTACATGTAGATCCTGTCCACCCTACCTGTGCCAGACTCCCTATTTCCTGGTTAGTCTAAAAGTATTTATACATGTTTTTCACGTTCTCCTTTCCCACAAAACTTATTCTTCAGCTCAGACTTCTTTTCATGACCACTTCCTCATGAGTTTTGACTTGAATTATTTCTCCTTTTTCTTCTACTGTCCCAACGTACTGACTACCTGTGACTCATTCTCTAAAGATATTATTCTATAATATAAAAAGTGTCTTTAAAAGTAAATGAGATTTCTGGGACTAAGAGGAAGGAAATGTGCAAATTAATTCAATCTTTCTATAGGACAATTTGGGCAATTTGGAAAAATATATCAGTAAGCCAGTTCTCCTTGAATCAATTCCATGTCTATGAATTTATTCTAAGGAATCAAATAAAAATAGTGTACAACAACCTACAAGTTGTTCATCTCAGTGTAGTTTATAAAATGAAAAAATATATAAGCAATCTCCAACAAGCAGGGATTTATAAAAAGAGATTACAGTACACCTACACAATGAAATACTTTGCAGCCATTAAAATGACGTCACCTAGGAATGCTTGCATATAAGGGAAAATAATTATAATGTAGTTAAGAAAATAAAGAAGATTACAAAGTAATAGTGTTTTAGTTTGGTTAACATAATAATAATTACATAGCTAAAACTTATTGCATAATTCCTACGTACTTTCTGACATAGATACCACTAATATTCCCATTTCAATAACAAGGAAAAGGAGACAAAAGGAAGTTAATTATCCTGAGTAAGGCCAAACAGATAGTAAAGATAAATTGGGTTCACAAAGTCAAACTGTTTTTTTAGAAAAAAGTAGATTTTGCAGGGGTGTCCAAGGCAGAGAATACAGTCATGGGTTCTTAGTTTCTGTTTCTTGTTGGGCCAGTAGAGCCCCCTTCCTCATCCCTCTTTTCTGCTTATCACTAGAGACAGAAACTGAAAACCATGGCTTCAGGCTGCTAAAAGCCTAAAACAAAACAAAATAGAACAACAATAACAAAATAAGTCTGGGTGGACAAGCTTTGATAGAGCCTCTCTAATACATGTTTATATGCTTTGAGAAAGGAGTAGAAGAATATGAACAAAAATATAACAGTACATAACAAAAGTTGAGTATGTACTTGTGTTAGGCAGAATTTCAAAAATGACCCCTTTAATATGCCCAACCTAGTCCCTGGAACCCGTGAATATAATGAGATATGATTCCCATGATTATGTTATATTATATGGCATGGCCGACCTTAAGATAGTGAGATTATCTAAGTGGACCTAATTTAATCACGTGAGTCCCTTTAAAGACAGAGAACTTTCTCTAGCTGGTAGCAAGAGAAGCCAGAGAGATTCCCAGTGTGAGAAGGATTCATTGCACATTTTCTGATTTGTGCAAAGAGGTGCCACAGGAGAAGGAATGCAAGCTGCCTGTAGGAGCAGAGGACAGCCCCGACCTGAGGGCCAGTCAGGAAACAAGGACCTCAGATCTACAGTCACAAGGAAATGGATTCTGCCTGAATGAACTCTGAAAATGATTCTTCCCCCAAGCCTGTAGGTAACAGCCCAACACTGCTCCTACCTTCATCTCAGACACTTGTTGAGACCCTGAGCAGAGAACTCAGTTGAATGCACCTAGACTTCTGACCTACAGAACTGTGAGATAAGATGAGTGCTGTTTCACGCTGCCAAGTTATAGGACTCTGTTATGCAGCAATAGAAAACTAATACAGTATTTATGAGTGATTTAAAGTTAGGAAACAGTGAAATTTATATATAGTAGATCAAAAACCTACAATGGCCATTACACTTACTGGAGAAAGTGTAGATGCATTTTAAAATCTGGAACAAGACAAGGGTGCCCACTATTACTACTACTGTTTAACATAGTATTGACAATGCTATAAGAAACAAAAAATGAAGTATAAGAATCAGGAGAAAAGAGATAAACTTTTGTTACTTAAAAAATGATTAGACTCAATAAACGATTGAAACCAATGAGTTCAACCTGTTGCTGAATATATGACCAACTTAGAAAAATCCAAGTCACTTCCCTATACTAACAATACCAACTATAGAATAAAATAAAACAATTATTTCTGTATTTTTCAAATTTTATATAATGAACACATATAACTTTGTTAGTAAGTACATGCCCCATCAATGGTCATAGTCAAAATATTTAGAACACTGTTATCGATCAATCAGAATGGCACAGGAGATAATCAAGTAGTTCAACCATATACGTATGTACCAGATGAATGAGAGCATCATACCTTATAATTGTCAAGTGATTATTATATTTCTCTTTTTGAAATCACTGAGAAGGGTAAACTTTAGCTACCCACTTTTGCCGAGGAGAATTTCTCTCAATAATTGTTTTTCCCATAGTCAGGGGAAAAGGAATGTAATTCCTTTGGAGTATAATTAAAGCAACAAGGCAAGATGGCTTACTTAAAAGATTGCAGTGAGCAAAAGTCACAGCTGATACAGAAGGTAGTGGAGTGTCTGTAGAGCTGGGGGATGGGAAATTAAGAGAGAGGAGCCAGCCGAGGCAGCCTGCATGTGACCGTACTATCCTACCTGAGCAGACAGGATTAAAAAGTGTAGCTCAGATTTCCTCCCCTGCATGAACTCAGAGTCGTTGCAAGCATGTGAATGCTGGGGGCCTTGCCATTACTTGCCTTCAAATTATGAAATGACAAGGTTAAAAGTCCCTCATGGAACTTGATTCTCACACCCCAAGTAACAAAAAACAGCAATTAAAGCATATATACCTACCTACTTAACAAGTACTTGACAAAGTCCACCACAGTGGTAGGTGAATTTTAACATAAAAAACAGCTTACTAGATCAAATTATTTTTACTTTGTAACACATTCAAGATAAGCAATGGAGACATGCTCTGTATACTTTAACCATGATCAATCCCAAACCGACGGCAAATCATCACCAAATTATACTAATGACTCACTCACATAACTAAGAAAGGTCTAAGTCATCCCAAGAGTAGATCTGAAAATGACCACCAAAGACTGTCCTTCTGCTCTTAGGAGATTGTCAGCAAAAGCTCCAGAAATGTCTTTATTACACTGCTGTAAAACTGCAGCTCCATTTCCACTATTCTCTTTCCAGTATATAAATTATCTTGTTTTTTCCATTAAGCTACCAAGTTTTGTGGTATTATTTCCAATGCCAGAAAGCCAAACCCATTCTCTGTGGTTATACGGAAGATATTGTATTCTTAAGAGGTTTCGCAAATAATACCACAAAAATGGCCTCACTTAAAAGAACACGACTTTTTAAAGAAATATGAGGAGATAAATACATACGATCAACAAGTATATATTTGTATTCAGGTAAATTGTTTCATAAGGAAGATGGGCTGAACTAACTTTCAGATTTCTCTGGTTGTTTAACCAGGGAAAGACACAAGACCCAAAACCCCCTATCTGAGAATGGCACAAACCCAAAATCCCAAAAGGTAATGGTGTCTGGTTGGCATCTTAGAGGAGAACTGACCTTATTAAACACATTCATGTTAGGAAGCACAGCATGAAAAGAAAGGGAGTGGTATAAACCTGAAATGACATTTACTACAAGTTTATGGAAAAGAAATCAGTGTGAAGAAAAGATGAGATAATTTAACCCATGGAAAAAAGAAAAAAGGAATTTATAAATCAACAATTAAGTCAAAAGAGAAGAGTTGCAATTTTAGAAGAGAATCCACTCTCATAATTGGTAGGTAAGAACCTACTCCACTAAGCCCAGAGACCACCAGACACCACAATATATATGAACTCAGGAGCCCTTTGGTCCCGAACTCTTTTAGTTGCTTGGCATAGATTAAACATAAATGAAGTTTCTTAGCAAAGCTGTTCCTTGGAAGGCCATGGGCACTTGTTCACAGGATTCTTTTGTAACAAAACTGGTTCTGTTCATGCCTCCCCAAACAAACTACAAATTCCTTTGAGGTTAGTATCCCATTTTAGTCATGTTTGTATCCCCTGTAGCACATGTGCACAGGCCCGTGGTAGGCACTCACTGAACGTTTTCATACGTTACTATTGAGTTTTACTGGAGTACCAAATGGAATCATGGCCGTAACAGTAACAATCACACAGCACCTTTCATTGGATGCTTACCAGATACTATGTGAAAACTAAGGTTACCTGATTAAATCAGTGATAGAGTCAAAAATATTATCTATATTTTACAGAGGTTATTATCTATTGTCTAATATCTATATTTTACTGAAGCTCACAAATATCCTTAATAATTTGCCAAAGGACACGTGGCTACTATGTTCAAACTCAGGTAGTGAGAAATTTCTGCATGCTACAATAGGCTATATGAACTTATTTAATTAGGAGGAGAGGTTCAAGTATAGACTTGGGAGATAAGCTTTTCACTCTCAGAGATGGTTTCAGTGTAGTCACATATTGTGGAGTAGCCACTGATGAAGATGCTTATTGATAGAGACAAAAATCAAGGTATCTTTGCATATAGTAAGTGCCTTATAAATATTTGATAGGCGATTTCAGGGCCAAATTAGGAAACCTAAACAGTTTCCCAAGTCAAGGAATTCTATTCAACTGGGAATGAACACTGATCCTCTCTTCCCAGTAACAGAAGCGGAACAGTAGTTAAGCACCTTACTCAGACAAGTCAGAATTCACTGAGGTTAGCTACGGTGGGGCTGTCTCTTTTACTCCCGAGAAAGATTTGCTTCTGCAGGGTACTCAGTTTTTTAAATATTTCAAGGCCTTAAGGAAAAGCTCTGCAAAATAAAATGATAATCCCTGCTCATGTTTTTACACATTTGAAATGATGGGAGCTGTGATATTAAAATCAATTGTGAAAAAAATGATTTTTTTAATTCCAGAATTAAACCCTAACTGAACCCCAAATAAGGGGTGTCTAAATTCCTAGTTCATGGTCTATCTAACGTGCAATACATGCTCTGCTATAAATGCGTGTGTGTGTGTGTGTGTGTCTTTTATACTGTAATGACAAATGCTGTAGTGGTGGAACCTTTCTCTTATGTATTAAAGTAATTACTAGGGCACTTCAAAACTGATTCTCTAGGGTCAAGAAATAGAACAATTTGTAACTAAAACATGGAGTTGCCTAATTTGTTGTGTGTATAAAGCTGTGCAAAACCAAAGCCAAAAAGAAATAATAAAAGAGTAATAAAAAGAGACAACTCCACCTCAAAAAAAGAAAAATGTAGATACATAACTTTATATTCTCAGCCAAATGAATGTCTATCAAAATGTTCTTTGCTAAACCAACAGAGAAGTTATATTGAGATTATTAACCAAGTAGAATAGATAAGATATAACCGCATGTTCTCACTCAGAGGTGGGAATTGAACAATGAGAATACATGGACACAGGAAGGGGGACATCACACTCCAGGGACTGTTGTGGGGTGGGGGGAGCGGGGAGGGATAGCATTAGGAGATATACCTAATGCTAAATGACGAGTTAATGGGTGCAGCACACCAACATGGCACATGGATACATATGTAACAAACCTGCACATTGTGCACATGTACCCTAAAACTTGAAGTATAATAATAATAAAATAAAATTAAAAAAGATATAACTAAATGTTTCCTTTATAATTTTTCCACAAAACATAATTGTGTTTTAAGCCATAAGGAAAATTATTTTGAAAGTATTTTCTTTTTTTTTAATTTATTCTACTTTAAGTTTTGGGATACATGTGCAGAATGTGCAAGTTTGTTACATAGGTGTGTACATGTGCCATGGTGGTTTGCTGCACCTATCACTCCGTCATCTAGGTTGAAAGCATTTTCTTTGTTATTTACAAACTAATCTTGGCATAATAGTAATTTATTATTTGCCTTACTTCCTAATATAAATTCCAGAAAAGTAATCACTTGTTACTCATGCATTAAATGAAATTTCTAACAAAAGAATTTTCCAAAATAAAACTTTCTGCTATATTCTATTCCATTATAATCCATTCTCTACAAAGCAGCCAAAATGATCTTTTTAAATCATGCATTAGATCACACCTTTCCCTTGTTAAAAACCCTTCCAATGGCTTCCAAAACAATTTTAATTGAAACTCACCATGGCTTCCAAAGTCCTAGACAATCTGACTCCTACCTTCTTCTGTGTCCTCAAATTCT
Source organism: Hylobates moloch (assembly GCF_009828535.3). NCBI lineage: Eukaryota > Metazoa > Chordata > Mammalia > Primates > Hylobatidae > Hylobates > Hylobates moloch. Next base: position 147,580,477 of record NW_026652280.1, read on the forward strand.
ACCACTTTCATCTATGCTCCCCTTGCTCCAGTGAATGACCTTTGCTTTGTTCCTCATTACAAGAAGCTCATCCCTGCTATTCGGTTTTTGTGCTGGATTTTCCCTCTGCTCAACCACCCTGCCCCAATAATTTCCCATGGCTGGCTCCTTTTTGTCACTCAGGACTAAGTTCATGGTAAGGATGTCCTTGAATATCTAATCTAAAATAGCCCCATTCCCACCCACAATCACAGCACTTATCAATCTTTGAAATCATCCTGTACATCTATTTTTTACTTATTATCTACCCCTTTCCAAACCGTCCTTACCCCACTTCGACCACCACCTTCAGAAGACTGTAACCCATAAGAGAAGGGATATTGCCTTGTCCAGCAACACAGCCAGCACCATAGCCCTAGCACCTAGAACAGTATCTTGCACATGGAAGGCACTGATAAAAGATTTTATTAAATAATTGAGTGAGTATTTCTAAACGCATTATGGTACATTTTATGGTATATTTTAAGTGCCTTGGTATGGTATTTATGGTAATATTTGAAGTGCCTTCATATAGTGAATTTTTACTAAAGACATTTATCTTTGGCTCTTTAAAAATCAAGAACTATGGTACCCTGCAGCTGCAAATATGCCTAGGTAAGACTGCAAACAGTAGTGTTCTCATAGAAAACACATCAGATTTTGCAAGACACTTAGGATAAACAGGCTGCTCAGTGAGAGATGAACACATTTTCAAGACAAAAGTTTGTTTTGTTGTCATCAAAATTCTGGAACTGGCTCCTTCTTGCACCCTCTGATTTTAATCAAAGCCTGAAGACTGGTTCCTTGCAACCCTCAGCAGTGACCTCTCTCTCCCCTGGATGTGGTTTTAACCTTTCAATGACAGAATAGGAGAGAAAAACGACTTCTCAAAGGAAAAAAAAAATTCTGTACAAATCTAGTTTATTTTTAATACTCATTGCCAACTAACATAGCTGTCCATTTTTAAAATTTTCAATTCTAAAATTTACTCAGATAAATTAAGACCGATTTAGGTTGGAGACAGAAAAAGATATGAGGCTGAGCGCATTGTCAATGCTCTGGAAGGGAGAAGAGAAGCAAAAATTACTTTTAAAACATTATTAAAGGCAGCCTTGTTTAGCAAATTTGTTTAAAGATTGCTCTCAATCAGTCCTGTGTCAGCATAACAACAGAGTACAAAAATAATCCTCCTTTTAAGGTTTACTTTTCTCTACATATCACGACCATCTCAACGTCTTTGTGTTTCTTCATGTCAGAGCTCTTCTCCATGAATATTGACTTAAATCTGAAGACATTTTAATTTTAACTAAAATTTCAAATATAATATATGGCCAATAATGTTGGGCAACTGCTCATAATGTTGTGTTATATGATTGCATCCCTTAGGTAAACCCTCTGAACATACATAGTCATAAATATTTTCCACATCTAAGGAAATCTACGTTCTACAAAATGTCATGAGGATTCAGTGAGTTAACATCTGTAAAGCACTTATAGTCTTGTGTGGCATATAGTAGGAGTTATGCATGTGTTTTCTTGTGTGTTTTTTTTTTTTTTTTTTTTTTTTTTTTTGAGACGGAGTCTCGCTCTGTTGCCCAGGCTGGAGTGCAGTGGCGCAATCTCGGCTCACTGCAAGCTCCGCCTCCCGGGTTCATGCCATTCTCCTGCCTCAGCCTCTCCGAGTAGCTGAGGCTACAGGCGCCCGCCACCACGCCCGGCTAGTTTTTTGTATTTTTTAGTAGAGACGGGGTTTCACCGTGGTCTCGATCTCCTGACCTCGTGATCCGCCCGCCTCGGCCTCCCAAAGTGCTGGGATTACAAGCATGAGCCACCGCACCCGGCCGCATGTGTTTTTTTAAAAAAAATTAATTGGTTCTTACACTACAGAAAAATTCTTAAGCAAGAACTTTAAATTTAAAACAATTATCACAATTACAGTTTTATAGTTACATTTCGAAAAACTTGACTCTTTTTACAAGGAATAACATTTTAAATACAAAATCCTTATGTGACATTCAAATGCAATTAATAACCACAGCTATTAAGATGTTGTTTCATTCACCAATTTTATTTGTAGTGAAAGGATTCTAAAGGATCCTAAAGGATGAGCTGCATTTTTCTTGAACTTTTCCAAGTAGTGTGTGAGGCAGCATAGGAAACAGAGTAGAAACATATGACATTCACTCTGTCACTGAGGAGCTTTCTAGCCACTTGAGAGATTAGTCACAAAACAAACAGCACAAAATCTATAATCATATAGAATGAGATGCTATATTTTATCTACAGAAAGAGAGATAAATACAAGGTAGAATAATCACAGCAGATTGCTTGGAGAATATTACATGTGTAAGTAAAGACAAAGAATGTCCAGAATTATAATTTCTCTAATAAAAAACCTCAGATTTGAATCAGTGTAATGTGCTATAGTAACGTAATTTTTTTAGAGAGATGATTTTTAGACACCAGCCACATGTACATTTGACTACACTTCATGTAAAGCCATGTAATTTTGGCATTTCATTTACAAAATAGTGGACTTTAAGAAAATTTGGAAGGAAAATGTCAGTTACTTAATCAGTATCCATATTTGAGTCTTCTGATTTTAATTATAAAATAATTAGTTAATAAATGGTATTTACCTGTTCCTAAAGTCGTGATAGCATGTTAATCCCCCTCCCCTCTTCAGGTTGGGTGGTATAGGCCAGTCATTGAGTAAGGAAACCTAAAACCAGTTTTCTCCCTCTACCCACCACAAAGAAGCCTCCTGACTGTTTCCCACACATTCCAGGGTGCTTCAATTGACAGAAAAATGAGATTAATTCCAAAAGAGAAAACTTTATCAGTATAGTTTAGATGTTTGTCCTCTCCAAATCTTATGTCGCAATGTGATCCCCATCGTGTTAGTCCATTTTTACACTGCTATAAAAAAAAAAATACCTGAGACTGTGTAATTTATAAAGAAAAGAGGTTTAATTGGCTCACAGTTTTGCAGGCTGTACAGGAAGCACGGCACTGGCATTTGTGTCTGGTAAAAGCCTAAGAAAGCTAACAATCATGGCAGCAAGTTAAGGGGGCGCAGGTGCATCACCTGGTGAGGAGGGGAGCAAGAAGGAGAAGGAGGAGGTCTCAGACTCTTTAAACAACCAGATCTCATATGAACTAACTGAGTGAGAACTCACTTATCACCAAGGCATTGGTGCTAAATCATTCACGAAGGATTCGCCCCCATAATTCAATCACCTTTCACCAGGCCCCACCTCCAACTTTAGGAATCACATTTCAACATGAAATTTGGAGGGGAGAAATATCCAAACTATGTCATTCCACCCCTGGGCCCCAAATATTATGTCCTTCTCACATTTCAAAATACAGTCATGCCTTCGCAATAGTCCTCCAAAGCATTAACTCGAAAGTCCCAAGTCCAAAGTCTCATCTGGAGATGAGTTTCTTTCACCTATAAAATTATGAAATAAAAGACAAGTTATTTAGTTCCAAGATACAAGGGTGTACAGACATTGGGTTTACATTCCCATTCCAAAAGGGAGAAATAGGCCAAAGTAAAGAGGCAACAGGCCCCACACAAATCCTAAACCCAGCAGCCAGTCATTAAATCTTAAAGCTCCTAAATGAATCTCCCTTAACTCCACATCCTGCATCCAGAGTACACTGATGCAAGGAGTGAGCTCCCAAGGGGAAAAATCCACCCCTGTGGCTTTGCAAGATGCAGCCACCGTGGCTGCTCACACAGGTTGGAGTTGAGAGCCTGTGGTATTTTCAGCCACGGGGTGCAAGCAAACAGTGGCTGTACCATTCTGGGGTCTAGGGGATGGTGGCCCCCTTCCCACAGCTCCACTAGGCAGTGCCTCTCTGGGGACTCTGTGTGGGAGCTCCAATTCAAAATTTTCCCTCTGCAATACCCAAGAAGAGACTCTCTTGGGGCTTCTGCCTGTGGATCCAGCCATCCCCTTACATCCTCTAAAATCTAGGCAGAAGCCACCAAACCTCCTTCACTTTTGCATTCTGTGTGCCTACAGGCTTAACACCATATGGAAGATGCTAAGGCCATAGGCTTGCACACTTGGCAGTGGCAGCCCAAGATCTGCCTGAGGCCCTTCGAGCCACAGGTGGAGCCAGGGCACCCTGGATATGGGAAACAGCATTGCAAGGCTGTGGAGGTCCTCCTAGGTCTCTGGGCCTGTGATGCGAGGGGCTGCCTCAAAGACTTCTGAAATGGCTTTCAGGCCTTTCTTCCATTGTCTTGGATATTAGCACATGGCTACTTTTTAATCATGCTAATATCTCCAGCAAGTGATTGCTCCACAGACTGCTTGGATTCTTTCTCTACCAGAGGACTAAACTGCAAATTTTCCAAACTTTTACACTCTGCTTCCCATTTAAATATAATTTCCAACTTTAAGTCATTCCTTTGCTTCTCTATCTGATCATAAGTTGTTAGAAGTAGCCACGCCATTTCTTAAATGCTTTGCTGCTTAGAGATTTCTTCTGCCAGATACCCTAGGCCATCACTCTTATATTCAAATTTCCACAGATCCCTGGGTCATGAACACAATGCAGCCAAGTTATTTGCTAGGGCATAACATGGATGACTTACACACCAGCTCCCATTAACTTCCTCATTTCCATCTGAAACCTCATCAGCTTGTCCTTGTTTGTCCATATTTCCATCAGCATTTTGGTCACAACCATGTAATCAGTCTCTAAGAAGTTTCTAACTTTCCCTCATCTTCCTGTGTTCTTCTGAGCCCTCCAAACTCTTCCAACCTCTGCCTGTTTCACAGTTCCAAAGCCACTTCCACATCTTAAGTTTGAATTTTTAGCAACCATGTAAAACAACCCAAGAAGTCCAAGAGAAAGGTGGCACCAATGCTGTGGTTACATTCTAATGTCAATTCATACCTGAGGGAGGTGTTTAAGATGAGAGTATTGATACACGTAAAACAGGTCATTCAGTCACCTTTACCACCAAATATAAAATGGCTTGCTAAATCAATGATGTGTAAATCCACATAAATGTAAAACTATATGAATAAGCAGGCCAGCTTTTATATTATGACCATTTAGTTTATACAGACAATCTAAACTGGGCAACTAGCAGAAAGTCAATAGCACACAATGGAAATTACTGCTAGATAGATTGCTGTCTTCTCTGCTATCCAGGAAAGCTAGATTTCAGTAACAAAAAAAGCCACCATTATAGAAACATTTAAAAATTAAGATGCATCAGAAACTATCTTTTCACCACAATGAATGCAAGCATAATGATACAGACATCAGTCGCTACTTTTTGTTGAAATTTGGAAATAAACTTTTATACTAGGAAATAAGAAACAAGACAGCACTCATACTGTTCTTTATATGCAATTCTAGTCCAGCATTTCCCCAAAAGATGCATTTCTAATATAAGCAGACACAAAGGATATGCTAGGTCGGAGAAATAGTCTCAGAAGTTTCTTCTTAATGCACAGGTACTGAGCAATTCCAAACCACAACTAGACTGGTCTGGATGAGGGTTACGCCAATTACAGGCGTTGATGACCACTATTGTCAGCATCATATTCCTGGTGCCAGGCAGAACGGGCCTACCTTCTATAGTGGAAATTTAGCTATACTCTTCCATCCACTGATTCCTTTCTGATTTAGCAGAACTGAAACCGCTACCAGAATACAGGCGGGAGAATGTAAATAGTAAAGTTACTCTCCACATTAAAATTTTTTTAATGTCAGAATTCTGGAGTCCAACCAAGAGGCACTGCAAGCATGAGACAGAATGAAAGAAAATCTCTGTTTGGTCTGTTCGAACATGATGGTCTATATTCCACTAATAAGAATGGCACTAAAAGTTCCTTAGACTATACCAAAATACCCACACATCTCACTAATTCAATTTTGAAAATCACCTCAGTAAAAACAATTGACTGTAACATTCATATCAGTATCTTGTAGCCAAAATAACTAAAATGAGAAAAATTATATTCTAGATTAATTTTCCACTTTAAGGCTTGCCTTTATAATTTATACAGAATATTATGAGAAATACACATTTTAAAGTAACAATGACCCCTCTGGGTTAAGAAGGTGATTTTACCTTTACATTTTGCATTCTTCCTGACCAAATTCCCATTGGAACAACTCAGTTAGAAACACCACATATACCCACCAATGCTGGAAAAGGCAGGCCGGACTGTTGTGAGTGGATCAGAGATAGAAGTCAGGGGAGAGTTTGAACCATACGAATTTCTCTGAGGTGCACAGCAGGGAGCTGGCACTTACTATGGGGACAGTGACATTCATTCCTAGGCTGTACTTGGAGCAGTAAAGGGGGTCATGACAGCTACACACTCCTAATGAAGGGCAAGATGATTCAAAAGAGAGCAGTGCCTCAGGTAACTTTGGACTACAGTAATACTCATGAATAGAAGCTGTTCAGCAAAACCATGAAGTTTCCAGCCACATACCAAAGGAAAAATAGTATTACTAAATTTCAAAATATAAAGGAGGCAATAAAAACAGAATACCAAATCCACCTAGGCAATTTTTGTAGAAAAGAATAAAAACATACATATGATGCATGAAAAGATAAGTATTATGAATAATAGATCAAGAAGCTCTGATATATTTGTAATAAGTATTTCATAAGGAAAAAACAAAGTAGCCAGAAGCACAAACAGAAAAAAAGAAAACAGAACATTTCTGTGAGGTTAAAAAAAATCAGGTTAAAAAAGTATCCTGAGTATAAGCAAAATGTAATAAAAGTATTCCCACACTGAAACAAATTCCAAAGATAATCCTATAAGTAACCACACAGGAAGGAAAAGACTTAAATTGGTTTCAAACTCCTTCTTTATAGAAGTAAATGAAGAAAACAAAATCGAATAAAGTCAGCAAGGCCTTTAAGGGAAAATAATTTTGATATAACAACTCAATAACCAGCAAAACTATTGACCAAGATAAGTACATTTTCAAACATTCTAGTTTGAAGGCAAGCCTCATCCTTATTCTTCACATTAAGAGTCTGATTTCATACTTCAGCAATCTAGAAATCAATCAAAATACCAAACATTAGAATGGAGACAATATGATCAAAAGGAAATTGCAGCAGTAACAAAGCCAATAAAACAAAATGTCAATCAAATCCTACATAATTTTTCAATTGTTTATAGTATGGTTATGAAACTTATTTTATTCAACATTTTAGAAATTTTCTTGAATACTCACTGTGTGACATGTCCTGTGTTAGGCTCTGCAATTACAATGATTAGCAAAGCAGACATCGACTATATCCCTATGGAACTTCCAAAAATGTCAAAAATAATTTTAGAAAATGGAGAGGCATGAACGTTTCTAAAAAATAACAATTCAAATCTAAAATCTAAATGTGGTATTTCATTCCAGTATGGCCAAATAAGCTCCGATGGAACCAAGCTTCACTCAACAGCTATAAACTCTGTGCCAAAAACAAAAACAAACACACTGCCTAAAGACACTGGAGAATAACAAAAAGCAGGCAAATTCTAGAGAATAATCAATTATTCTCTGGGAAAAAGGATGAGTTTCCTATTCCATAGTTTCTGGTCTGAAAACATACCCCAGTCTGTGCCGTGCAGAGTAGCTAAACTCTAATACTAAACCCACAGTCTTTCCAGCCTGAAGAACCAGAGGGCAGAGTTCTCCTGGAAACAAAAGAGCCAGAGAGGGGAAGCTCCAAATATTATATATAAATTCTGACAAAATCTTGGGCTGACCTTTGAACCATGCATGTTTAGGGTAGATTCCATGTAACCTAGTTAAGGATAAAATAATTTAACTGGTATTTGAGCTGCTGTTTGCAGTTTGAGTCTGGTCCAGTTCATTTCCTGTTAAAACAGAAATATTAACACTCTTCAGAGGAATACAACAGAATGCAGAGTCTCCCTAACATAACATTCACAATGCCCAAGATACAATTCAATAATGTTCAATAAACAAAGAAACAGGAAACTGTGACTTGCTCTCAAAAGAAAATAGAACCAACAGAGACTGACTCCAGGATACAGAAATGCTGGAATTAGCCCAAAAAACCTTTATATTCTTAGAATATTAAGATATTATATCTTATTCAAATATACTATTATATTTATTAGGTTATTATATTTTATTAGAATATACTCAGTATCCTTGAGAGTATACATTTAGTAGCAAATTTTTACTGAGAATTTACTTATTAAAAATAGAAAAAGATATAAAAATCAAACAAACCAATCACTAGGAATAAAACTAAAACTGTCAAAAAAAAAGTGCTGAAATAATGTCAAATCATCATAAAGCAACTAACAGCCAAATTACTTAAATTATTCTAGACCTGGAAAAATAAGAATTTCCCTACTGGTTTTTAAAACTGGAATAATTCTAATATTAAAAGTAAAAGAATAAAATAAAACAGGGAAATTACAGACCAGTATAACATTTTACACACAAAAATAAAAATAAAAGATTTTTTCCAAAAATAGATACAAATAGCCAACAAGCACATTAAAAGATGCTCAACATTAAGAAAATGTAACTCAAACTACAGTGAGTTACCATGACATCCACTAAAGCCATTATAATAAAATATAAATATAAATAAAAAGAGAAAATAAAAAGTGTTGGCAAAAACTGTAGAATAATTGGGACACTCACACGTTGCTGTTAGGAATGGAAAATGGTGCAGCTGCTGTGAAAAGGTTTGGTGGTTTCTCAAGAAGTTAAAAAGAATTACTATATTACCAACAATTCCACTCCTAGTTATATACCCAAAAGAATTGTAAACAGATGTTCAAAAACTTATACACAGACGTTCATAGTAGCATTATTATTCACAATAGCCAAAAGATGGAAATAGCCCAAATGTTCATTGACTTCTGAAAAGATAAACAAAATGTGGTATATTGATACAAATGAATTTATGCAGCTACAAAAAGGAAAGATGTACTGATTTTGCTCAGTATAGATGTAGATGAACCTTGAAAACCTTATGCTAACCGAAAGAAGCCAGACACAAAAGGTGACATATTGTAAGATTCCGTTTATGCAAAATAACCATAATAAACAAATCCAGAAAGAGAGAAATTAGTGGTTGCCACGGACTTTGGGGTGTGGGGAGTGACTACTGATGGATATAGGGTTTTCTTTTGGTGATAAAAAAATGTTCTGTACAAGATAGTGGTGACAGCTGCACAACATTGTGAATGTACCAAGTGTCAGGAATTGTACACTTTAAAATGGTTAAAATGGTAAATGTTATATTATGTAAATTTTCCCACAATAAATAACAAATGTATCAAGATCAGTGCTTTCTTATATACTTGTATATGTAAAAGAAAGTAATGATTATATTTACAGTAGAAACAAAAATTTTAAAAAGTTAGAATAGGCCAGGCGCCGTGGCTCACGCCTGTAATCCCAGCACTTTGGGGGGCCGAGGTGGGTGGATCACCTGAGGTCAGGGGTTTGAGACCAGCCTGGCCAACGTGGTGAAACCTCATCTCTACTAAAAATACAAAAATTAGCCAGGTGTGGTGGTGGGTGCCTGTAATCCCAGCTACTCAGGAGGCTGAGGCAGGAGAATCACTTGAACCTGGGAAGCAGAGGTTGCAGTGAGCCAAGGTCACGTCACTGCACTCCAGCCTGGACAACAAGAGCAAAACTCCATCTCAAAAAAAAAAAAAAAGTTAGAATAAAAGTGCTATAAAACTAATGCAACTAATTTGCCTCACTATTATGAGGAAAGTTACAAAATTTTTGTTCAAAACATGACTTTGATAAGATAGTGATCAAGATAAGAAACACTCTATATTAAAATTGATAAATTGTACCCAAGTCTAAATAAAATATAAAGATGATAATTGTACATAAAGCTAATACTAATTGTACATAAAGATCAATAGGATGAGATAAAGGATCCAAAAATATCCAAGCACATGTTAGAATGTTATATACAATAAAGGTAGGAATTTAAAACAGGTTGCAGGAAGAGCATTCAATAAATAATTTGAGGACAACTGGCTAACCATTCAATAGAAAATTCAGATCATTAACTTGTAAATTAAACCAAAATAAGTCATAAATGTATTAAAAACATAAATACAAATGATGAATGGGGAAAATTGCTAGAAGAAAAAAAGAGACAAATACTGATATCATCTCAGCCTGAGAAAAGCATTTTTTAAACATGAAACAAAGCAGTGACCACAAAAGAAATTATTAATTCACTACTTTTGTAAACTCAAATACTGAATTAAAAGGCAAACAATAAACCTGGAAAAACAACTGCTTTTATAACAGTTTATTTTATAAGTATTTTTATATATCAGAATTATCTGTTCTTTGCTATCCAAAGAGTTCTCGAAAATCATTTAGAAAAATACAAATACCTTCACATTCCCAAAAGGGATAATGCCCAACAACTGTAATAAAAAATGTTTAACTATTAATCAAAGAATTAAAATAATGTATTTTCCCCATTAGCTAGGTAAAAGGATAGATGCACTCAGAATACTAACAGTAGTTATCTTTGGATAGTGGGATTTGGAAGATTTTTTTTTAAACCTTAATGTATAGTTTGTTACAATTTTTTACAATAAAATTTTATAGCTAAAGAAAATGCTATATTTTTTTCAAATAGCTTGGGGAATATAATACATGAAATTTAATATTCCTCAATAAAGGAGAAGATGTCTGTGAAAATAAAAGAAGTTCTCATCTTTCCAACAGAGTTCCCAAAACATGAGAGTGCCTCTCTTCACCCTCATACCACCAGCTTTCTGCTGCCCTAATTGCCTTGTTTTCACCCTTGCATTCTGTTTCTCCTTCACTCATGTGACTTTTATTTTTCCTTCTATTTTCTGGTCCACAGCCACGGTCATAAATGCAAGAAGCAAAATAAAGGAATATGTAATAACAAAAACAACCAATATTGCTGCCACTGATGCTACAACAATGTTCTTGCTGTGTATTTAGTACTTACTAATTCACCTTTGTGATCAGAGGTTCCTTCAGTATTACTGAGCCATTACCTCCCTGACCTGCTCCAAAGCAAAGCCAGAAAAATATAAATAGCTATATTTACTCCACAGTAAAAGTGGAAAAAGTAGGCAGAGGAAGCATGTGGAGTTTGGAGAAGAGAATGCAAGGTCACAGACAAAATGAAGGAGATAGAAAGCGTGAGTCTTCGAATTTGTCTCAGGAATCTTTTCCCAGGTCATGTCTGTCTCTATCCTTTACCCTGCACCTGGAGAGACACCCACCAGTTTCCTCAGCAAAGTCTGCTGAAAGAATAAATCAATGAGTAAATTATTCATTAGTAAATGAAAACATAAATGAACTTTTTTGTTTTCTTTCTATTACTCATATTCACAGCAATTTAATTGTTTTTCTTTATTTCTAAAACTTCCTTGAATTCTTAGAAAATGTTAGGAGCTTCTGTAATGCTTCATTTCACCCAAAATTTATTTCTCTTCTACATCATCCTGAGTCACTTTCCTTATCAAAAGATAGTATAAAATGCTAATTTGAATTATTAAATTTTTATTATCTGACTTAATTTTTCTACTCATATTTTATTACTTGAAAAATTTTATTTTAATATTAACTTATTATAACCTGCTGTATTCTAATCCTGTTAAACCCTGACCCAAATACTAAAGAGTTTCTCTTCTCGTTTTCATACTTCTGTATCTCTGGGAATTATATGCATTATTTTCTCATTGGTTCTTACAGCTTACATTAATTGACTTTCGATTACATTTATTTCCAGTAATTTTTCTTTGTAAATGATAGCCCAGAGAAATTTTTTCCTTTTCATAAGTTGTCACAAATAATCTCATCCACAAACATTCGTAATAAAATACGTGCTATTCTGTTGTAACAAAAGATAGAATCGTTATATTTCAGTTTCCTGCGTATCTCTTCTCTTTTTATCTTATAAGTACTATTGTTTAAGGCCACAGACATTATGAACAGTTAAATTACAGTTATTATTATTCTAGTATCTAGAACAGTGCCTGACATATGTTAGATGCCCAATAAATATTTGTCAAATCAATAAACAAATAACTACTTCTGGATCACCAAATTAGAAGTGACAAATCCCTCTTATAATTCCCATTATCCATTTAATAATTTTAAAGTGTCTTTGATCATCTCATTGAGAAAATGATTAGTGGGCAACATTGTTATTTAATAGTAACAGCAACAACAATGAGAATAGTATAATAACTGAAGCATATGGTACTTGTTATATGTCAAACACTATTTTAAGTGCTTTACAAACATTATTTAATTCTCACAACCACCCTATGAAGTGGGTACTATTACTACTTATTTCACTTTATTTTACTTACTTTACTTTGCTTTATTACTACTTAATTATGAGGAAACAGAGGCACAGAGTGGCTACAGACACATGGCCAGGAAGTGAAAGAAACAGGACTTGAACGCAGATTCTTAAACCACTACACTATATTGCTTCTTCAAAGGCTAATATCTTACATCTGTTTTTTATTATTATTATACTTTAGGTTTTAGGGTACATGTGCACAATGTGCACGTTTGTTTGTCTTACATCTTTTGCTTCAACTAAATTATAAGTTCCTTGAGGAAAGATCTTTATCCTTTACTCCCTGGTACCACTCACAACTCTGATCTAATAATTAATACCTTACAAATTATCAGAATATTTAGGAGGTTAGCGGGCAACATCTTTACTTTTGATGAGATAGTGAAATAAGGACCTATAATTTGAAACTTGCAGTAGAAACGTTCAAGTTTTCTGAAGCTATGAGCTTCTTCTCTCTTCCTTTCTACTGCAACCAATCCTTCTTAATGGAAGAGAAAATGGAAAATATCTGAACTAAACATAGATGATTATTTTTCATTGGGATGGTGGGCAGCATTAATACCAATAAACTTTTTGAGTATTTTTGGATTTTGTTGTACATTTACTATGTGCCGATCACTCCGTGATGAGATTTTAGGGAAGTCAAATTATTTAATCTGATAGTACATCTGAGTTTACAATTATTATAATCACGGATATGCACAATTGTCTTAGAGTAACTCTAAGGTCATAGCTAAGGAGTGGTGAGGCTGAGATTCACGTTCCCCGCCTATACTCTGAATAACTACACTATTCTCAAAGGAAGCCTTGACTTGGGACTATGCACAAAAAGCTAAAATAATTCATTTCACATAATCCAATTTTCTCTGTCTCCTTCACCGTCACACCACAGCCACACTCCATTTCAGCATTCCACAGTCTGAATTTCATTTGGGATACAATAGCTGAGGAGAAGTGAGAAAAAAATACCTCCCTGCCTATGTAAAACCACAGTTGTATTCACTCTTCTATGGCATTAGCTGCGTTACACCCAGAAAAGTGGACAGACAGGAGACAGGTTTACACAAGCTCTGAAAGGTATATTTACAAGTATCACAAGACAAATTTATCCTATTGGATGAAGTCCTCGCTGAGTACAGATAAATGACACTGATGTATCAGGTTAAATTGGGGTGGCTCTATATGCGTTCCAAAACAAATATGAATGGAATACATTTTATATACTTCCTATAAAGATAAGTCTTAAGCAAATAAAGCTAAAACTGGCAACCCAGAGAGCTTTGGGACACATCAACATCTTGAATTGTTCTTCAAATGTTTTGGAGCTTAGTGAAAAGCCCAAAACGCTTTAAGCCAGGAGATTTTTATATCCTTGAGGATATAAATTTAATACACATGTTTCTGATTCGTTTACACTTAAGTCATTCAAGTAATGTTTTGTAAGTGTCGTCTCGATGTCTACGATATCTTTGGGCATTTTTATAAGTCTTTCTTCTTAAAAAAAAAAAAGGTCATGTTTTTCTAAGAGTAAATAAATTTAAAATAACAAAGTATTCCAGATCACTGTGCTCATCCAAAGCAACAAATTCTTGAGTAAATTCTCATCCTAGCAATGTCTTTTAAAAATGGATTGACATTTGCCAATTTTACACCATACACTTTTATGGAGGGAGATAGTTTTATACTTAAATGAGCTCAATTCCATATACATAGCCTACACATAGCTCATATATTTATCAAATAATACTGTAAACCAATGTGTGATGCACTTTATATGCAGATAGTACATGAACAAATAAACTTCTGGAAGGTTGTCCTAAGGTAGACTCTGGAGGCAATAGACTTTGGGGCAGAGATCTGCACGCAGGAAGCTTTCCAGAGAGAGTGTGAAGTGGACAAGGAAGCAGGATTGGGTAGGAGAGGAGCTGCAATGCAGTCGCAAGGAGACTCCTCAACAGACACCTCAGCAAGCCCTGAAGCATGAATGGACCTTCGGAAATATCCCAACAAGGCAAAGGAACAAGTTCCCTGTAACCCCACATCCACCAGTCACTGCACATAGACTGACCCCAAGAGACAGGGACACAACCTTGGACAAAGCAGCTACTTTCAGCTAAAGGAAATTCCCTTGAGAAAAGGAAGATCTGGGAGGAGTACCGCAGTGTCCACTAAAAAGGTCTGTCGGATTTTTTTGAGAATTAATCCTCTGTGAATATAAAACCTACCTAATCTTTTAGTCTGATAACAGTACAAATTAAAGCATATACATTCACTTAATCGGCTGGTAAAGACACAACGTAAGCAAGCCTATTTCAGACAAATTTCCACATTTACCATAGAGCTTTCATTTTATGACAAGGAACATGCAATATCTGGAGGTCTTTACTCAAAGTAAGTTCTCCTCTTGTCCCCTGACATGATTCTGTGAGAGATAAAATACCAATAAAAAATAAACACATTATGACAAAAATGTATGGCTGTAGAGAAAACATCAGTGTTAAAGACTTTGGGGTGAAATTAATACAAATTTCCATTACCTAATATTTTCCTTTGCCTTTGATACTTCCCATTCAATACTTGATTCATTATCTTATTCATTCAACAAACATTGATTAATGGCTCATTATATTTGAAATTAAAACATAAACTAATAATGTAGAGTAAAGCCACCAAGCACCATTTGGAATAACAGAGAAAACATATAAACAAATCATTGTAATATCATAAAATAAAATACTAAGCCTAATATGTCCATGAAATTCTTCTAGATGCTGACAGATTTCCTAAATTCTCATTCTGGATTCAAACTTCAGAAAGTCCAAGATTCTTCAGGACATTAATTCCAACTTACATTCTTAGGGAGCTCCTGAACACAGAATTTCTCCCTCTCAGAACTCTCCAGCTCAAATCACAATTCGAAGTACTGCAAGTATTCCCAGGGGCTGTCAACCAGGTCCTGACCTCCTCAGCAGAGCTAATCCGAAGTGGAAATGAGGTAGTCAACAACTGGGCCCTCCTTGACATAGGATTCATTTGGCAGACTCTTACTGACGCCAACTATATGCCAGGCACTGGTCTAGGAGCTGAACACAGAACAATCAGCAAGGCCCCTCCCTCAGGAGCTTACGTGCTAGGGGCAAAAGCCCAGCAACAACCAGATAGACAGAGAAATACGTACTATGTTATCACACCCTGCTAGGTCCTATGAGGGAGATAAAGCAGAGGAAAGGAAAAGAGGAAAAGAGAACAGGAACTTTTTAAGATAGCCCAGATAGAGGAGGGGATATTTGAGAGAACAGAGAAGAAAGAGGGAGAGAGTCATGTGGATGTCAAGAGGAGAGTGTTCCAGGCAGGAGAACACCAAGGCTCGGGAACAGGAACGTGCTCCCTGATCTCTCAGAGCAGCCCCTCTGCTAGCTATGGTTGGTCATTCACCCCATGGCACTTACTTCATGCCTTCCCCAATGTGAGAAAGCCGCCTGAATTCCCACGATTAAATTACATTAACGTATCTCTAAAATATGTCTTTTCTGCTAGATATGAATTCTGAGTTGTTTAGGTCTAAGTTACAAACTTCACAGGAGTAGAACCCAGGTGTCATCAGTCCTGTATCCGGACAACCTCACTGCTGCTTCCACGTTCCAAACAGAGGGACGCTCCCGCTTCACAAAGAAAACTAGCTAAAACAATTTATGAAAATATTGCCTCTGAAATCAGCAGAAATCCAAGAGTAAACCTGAAAGAGCTAATATTCCAAGACCTAATATAAGATTATAGAACAGTCCATTTTGTTTGTTTTTGTTTGTTTGTTTGTTTGTTTGTTTTTGGTTTGTTTTTAGAGTCAGGGGATACATGTACAGGTTTGTTGCATGGGTATATTGCACGATACTGAAGTTTAGGCTTCTAATATCACCCAAGCAGTGAACACAGTATCTGACAGCTACGCCAACCGCTAGAATCTCTCTTATTTGATCCAATGGCGATTGGTTATTTTTTAAATTGGGGAAATAATTTAACATTTATGTGTGTATTTGTATATATACATACACACACAGGTATGTATGTACACATCTACACTTTTATGTATGTACCTACATACATAAACAATATATATACACACTACATATATATGTACACATTTATATTGTACCTGTGCAATTTTCCACATTATCTCTTCACTTAAAATATATAAATGTACATCCACTCACCATCCTCTGGGTATTGAGGCAAGTGCTCAAGACATATACATAGATTTCCATTACACCATTCTTAAATATGATGATGGGGGTCAGACTTTCAAAGAAAATAATCTTCACTAATAGTCAAAATGTGCTATGATGTCATGTTACTCCATCATTTGTCATTAGCCCTTTAAGACCTGGTCATTATGAAGCCAATACCTTTAGTAATTTCAGTCAAAGTTCAATTAGCCACCCAGTTCTTTGATCTGTATCTAACAAACACCTTAGTGACCAAACAATGTTTAACTATGTTGACTAGAAATATTAGCATAAGAGTAACCTCAGGAAAATCAAGCTCCAACTCTACATTTGCAAGAGAACACATTTCTGGGGTAAACTCACCTACATAAGAAATCACTTTGCTTTTCATGTACTTTATATTTCCCTTTCCCATTCAAAATTATTCTTTATCCCTGAAGAGAAGGTAAAACAAACATATGGCCTTCCAGTAAAAGACAGCTGAAGTTTAATAGCGTCCTAAGTCTACTGTTGGTGATTAGGGAACAGATTAAAATTACCATTTGGTTTCAGAGTTTGCTTGGCTGTTAACCTACAAAACTCAGAATCCATATACTGGTCAATCATTTCCAATCTTTTGACATTCATACTACTTAAGTTACAGTCAACCAGTCAACAAGTATTTATTGCTCTGCCAAATAGGTGAACTACGCATAGCACTAATAATTAATTCCTTTTAGGCTTGCATATTCTAGAAGTGGAGCGTTAAAAAGAATCATTACCCATATAAAAGTATAAACAAAAGAATATTGAGAAAATGTTTCTCAAAAGTGCTGGTGAATCTCTTTTTTCCCCTTCACAATAGAGACATCAGGAGAATGTGTTCAAGATTTATTTATTAAGGAAAAGTGATTCATCTAGGAAGAACACGAGACAATTTTATAATTGCTGTTTCACTTTCAAAGATGTTTAGAATTAACTTGTTGCTAAATGGAACTGTAAGATAATAAGTGTCGGTTGTAGTTTCCTGTATTTTTTGGTTAGCATTATAATTAAATGAATGTGAATGAATTAACTGTGTTTAAAACTACAAAACTCAGATATTATAAAAATTCAAGTAATTAACAAGTTATATTTTAAACAAACGTTATGTTTGTACTACATTTCTACATTTCAATTGCTAGGAGGAGGAAAGCACATTTTCCCCTTTTGGAAAAATAAAACACGTTAAAGGTTTTAATTTAAAACCTTAATTCTGCATGATACTATAATGGTGGACACGTCATTCTATGTTTTCAAAACCCATAGAATGTACAACACAAAGAGATAGCCCTAATGTCAACTACAAACTTTAGTTAATAATAATATAGCAGTGTCGACTCATCGATTGTAACAAATATGCCACAACAAAGCAAGATGTTCATAATAAAGGTGATGGGGTGGGGGAGGGGGAGGGAGTATTTGTAAATTCTCTCTCTTTCTACTCATTTTTCTATAGACCCAAAACTACTCGAAAAAGTAAAATAGAGTCTATTAACATCAGAGAGAATTCAAACATTATGATCATTTTACCTTTGTATTGATTAAAACTCAACAAATTAATAAAGTATCAGCTTTGACATAAACTTGAATATAAATTTCAATTTATACATTTCAATGATTTTAGAAATTATGCCACTACTGACAAGTTTTGACGCAGTAGTTCCTGTCAAGCACAAACACCTTACTCCTTTCCTCCTTTTAGTGCATGTACCTCTACCTTCATTCCAGTTTGAGACTTGAAAATGACTGTGAACACTGGTCAAAGAGTGTGTGCAGATGTTCATTCAAACACAAATCCAACAATTCACACTTAATCAGAGAGAAAAGGCACATGGTATGAAATAGGTCATTGACCTGGAAGCTGTCACTATTACAGTGCAACTATGGGAATCTAAAAGCTTGGTTTCAGGGGTATTTTTAAAAATCAGAAGCTTTTAAATTACAAGTTGGGCAGGAAAATGATGGCTCAGTAATTAATATCTATTAAAATCCTCCTAGATATGTGAGAGAGAAAAAGAGAAAATTTTCAACTGAAGTATTAGTACTGGATGTTATTCTGAGATTCTTAAGCCTGTATTTTTATAAGGTTGTTTATACCTGTCTGAGGACCCTAACTTAATCCCCAAGGCACTTGTGTCCAGACCACCAAAGTTCTGACAAAATCTTTCAGTCAGAAATTTTCATGAAGACTCAACTCTCCATAAAAGAAGCCAGGAATGCAAAGAATGCTTAAAACAACTCAAAATATCAGCCCATTAAGTAATACCTGTGGTGTATCTACTACCCATCTAACACAGAAATAATTTTCATGCTAGAAGTGTTGATACGTTGGTGACACAGATATATCAATAATTCATAGTTAAAGAGAAAGTGGACCTCGGAAAATGTTCTGTGAAAATGAAACTTTGTTTCCAATAGAAAATATGTTTAAAATAGGAATTAAATTGTAATATTTATTCCAAACCAACCAAAAATCTAGGAATGGAAATTAGGGAAAAACATACATTCAAAATATCCATGCCAAGAGTCTGAAATTTTGCTTCCTTCCACAGTCTTGCAGGAGTAAGTCTATGACTCCTATTCCTCAAAGTAGAAACGCAGTAACTAAACAGAATTTTTAAGATGCCTCAGAATAAACAAAAAACAAAATACAAGTGATTACCCCAGTTGTCCGGATTATGTCTCTCATTTATTAACACTTCACTATTTCACTGTTTTGAGGTATTCTCCAGAGACACAACCTTCATTGTAAAAGTTTATTTAAACATTTTTAGCCACTTCTTTTCTCACTTTCTTTGTATTTCTTTCGCCACCCCCAAATTCATTTCAACTCACTCAGACTCACTTTTTAGTTTTAAAAGCTACTTTACTTCAAAGCTTAACTACAGAAAAATAAAAACCATTACACTCAGGAAACTTCTTTAGTCGAGTGACATACATTGACCTCCTCAAAAATAAACAATGAAGTGGTTCCAGTGTTGTTAGAAAAGGTTTCTGTTATTCAATTCATGCAACTATACTTTAATCACAGATCAGACTCTAACTGGGTTCACCCAAGGCCTCCTCAGTTGACAATTATCAGGTCTCCAAAGGTTGACTTGCCATTGATAGACCCACTCTCCCCTTGGATGAACTCTTGTGACCTGGCCAACTCAGGAGCAACACAAAAAATATTTAAATAACTTAGCCATTCAAGAAGCCAAATTCAGGTTGTGTGGCAATAATATGAATAGAAATGTTTCAAATACTAGAGAAGTAGAACTCCCTTTGTAAAATAAACTCTATCACAGGATCTGTCTGCAGTAGCAGCTATCACAAACTTTTATGTGTATCAAAATCATCTGGATCGTTAATTGAAACTGCACTAGTGGGCCGGGCGCAGCAGCTCCCGCCTGTAATCCCAGCACTTTGGGAGGCTGAGGCGGGAGGATTACGAGGTCAGGAGTTTGAGACTAGCCTGGCCAACATGGTGAAAACCCTTCTCTACTAAAAATACAAAAATTAGCCGGGTTTGGCGGCACACGCCTGTAATCCCAGCTACTCAGGAGGCTGAGACAGGAGAATTGCTTGAACCCGGGAGGCGGAGTTTGCAGTAAGCCGAGATCGCACCACTGCACTCCAGCCTGGGTGACAGAGCGAGCCTCCGTCTCAAACAAACAAACAAACAAACCTGCACTAGCAACAATTCTTGGGCAATGAGCCTGTTTGGAGCCTAGGAAAACTGCATTAGTGACAAGCACCTTCATTCTACCGGGTAAGGTACGACCACTACCTTTGTCTTACCTCTACCTTTGCCTTACTTCCATCCCACCTGGATTGCTATCTCTGGATGCCCTCCCACTTCCCCATTGTTACAGACGAGGGAAAAAAGAAAATCTTTGCTGTCACTTGCTCCCTACAGAAGGGTTTTTTGTTTTTGTTTTTGTTTTGTTTTCGTTTTTGTTTTCTTTCATGGCATGTTGTCACTTCTTACATTATAAAGCAAAATGTTAGAAGGAGTTAAGGTCATACTTTATCTATCATAAATATGATTTTTGTCTTCTATCTGGAAAGTGATATGATTTATGTTTGTTTCTAATAGCTTCACTTTAGCTTTCATTTCCAGATTAAACTATCAAGGTATCACATATAGATGCTGGTTAAATTAAAATGTTAAATGAATGAAACAAAAAGTGAGGAATCTCTGGCCTTCCTGCCAAACATACCTCTCCCTGGACTAATGGCATTTTTCCTGAGCTAGTGAATTACTGATTTCTTCACTTGAACTATCCATGCAGTACACCTGAACTATCCAGCCACCTCAGTTCAGCACCACCCTTTGCAGTTCTGGTCATTACCTGCTTTGGAGAACCCAGTAGCTAATATGCCCTGTTTACAAGTTGAAAGTTCATGTGACTTTCTATCAAGACTTACTGCAATCTGTTCAAATGTTGTTTTGTAGTTGGTCATTTTGTTCATATTTTAGAAATAATCATATTCAGTATGTTAAAAATATGCAGCTTCTGTTAGAACTACACTGCTTTGCAAGCAGCTAACACTATGGTTAGAATTGTTTAACAACATTTCTTTCACTTCAGGGCTTGTGGGAAAGTAACCATATGTGTCATATGTCATGTAATTCTAAGCCAGAGCTGAGTGCTGAACTAAATTTTGAGTAGGGGTCATTCTCAGCATTTAAAAAACTGAATTTCCAGATAACCTTGAATTGAACATGGATTAACCCAAGAAAGCAGAAGTCAAAACTTCAGGCTCTTACCAGAAATGGGCTCCAACAAATACAGGAGACACACATTATCGCCAGGAGCTGGATCACCATTTCCAAATGATGAGATCTGCCTTGTCTGTGCTGCTGACTTTTAAATTTAACTCTTAAAAGTGTAATTCCTGTGATTGCATTGCACAACAATGAAACACCGAGGGCTAAGAGCCCCAGAAAAGAAAAAAGTAGAAGATAAAATCTATCTTCCCAGTCTTTGATGTCTTCCGTGTTGTAGAAACACCAGGTCCTCGACGCCTGAATTTTATAGTCTCGATGTCCAAGGATGGGCAGCAAAGCTATAAAAACAGCAAACAAGCACACACCACTTAACATCATTTTCACATGCTTGGATGTAATTTTCGTAGAATGAAATATTGGTTTTGTGACTCCAATACACCGCTCAATGGCCATCACACTGCCTAGAAGAAGTGGGCACAGACCAGAAAACACCATGCAGATACCAAAAATACTACAAAGGACATTTGATTGGTCAAAGCGGATCCAGTCTTTATCAGAAGCATATACAAATACTGCTATGGCTCCATTGATGAGATGGCCAAAGAAGTCGGTGATTACCAGGCCACTGGCCAAAAGCAGAAACGATGCCTTGGACTTCTGTCTAAATCTCTGATATGCCTTCATGAGAATGGCGATGGCAAGGCTGTTTGACAAGATTCCCACTGTCATGAAGATTACTGAAAAAAATACGGAAAGCCGGTTTTCCGTCTGGCAGGTTGTGTTTGAAAGAAGCCCAGCCGCAGGAGACACTGGCTGTTTGGAATTGTTCATGGACATTGTTGTGGAGATAAAAGCCAACCACTCAAGTCATCTCCCTCTCAAAACTGTGCAAGCTTGCAGTCCAGACATCTGTAGGATAGAGGGAGAGGAATTATGAACACCGCATTACTGCTCATCTGAGGTTTATGACTGACGTGCCCCAGCATCCTGTGGTGGGATGGGTTTTATCTGGCCTATCATAAGCAAGGTTGCATCATACTGAAAGCAGCTCATATCTGCCTGCAGTTCCACATTTCATTTTCAAGGTGAAGAAGCTGTCGAAATTGAGACCCCTTGGTTAACTTCTGTGGCCCCTCTGCAAATAAGCACTTCTTCCTCCTCCTGAAGGTCCCCCTGACACGTCACTGACACCTTAAAATTTTCAAGTTTTACAAAATCGCTACCAAGATTAGATTTAAACCCAATAAGGTTTTTAAAATCGTAAGTCTATTAAAAAAGAGAGAGAGACCTTTTAAAGTGTCTGCTCTTTCGTCTGGTGGGCTTTGTCCCCAAACTGCAGATTATTCCTCAGTTGAATGACCTGCTTGTCAGGCAGACATAACAATCTCCAAACTTTGGAAGGGGACCAGAGAGTTCATTGATGTTAAATGCAGATTTTCTGAATATGTTTCTAAGCATAAATCAAATAACAGCAAACCACACACACGTTGAACCCATGAAAAGCAGAGTGGTGAGTCTCTCGGAAGGTTTTCTGGTCTAGCTGCCCCTGTGTAGAAATTCTGATTGGCGATGAGGCAGGGGGCGGGCCACACTCACTGTGCACCTCGGCCAAGATACTGTCCAGTTACAGCTTCAGAGTAGCAACATTCAAGGCGAAGTATTTACTTGTCACTCTCTCCCTAGGGAGTTGAAGCCTGAGTCACAGACACTGGATACACAAGGCCACAGCCACTCTCCTCCGAGCCAATTTGATTGGCGTTTCCCGAGCAGCTAGCTTTCCCGGAGGCTGGGCATTCCGGAGCCAGCCTTTCCTGCGCCCAGCCCGAGTGGGACTGCCTAGGCTGCCCCCAGGATGGTCGCCTCCTCCAGGTCTTACTCACAATTCGACTTTCGCCCGTTACTACCCCCGCCGCCCTTCGGCCTGGCCTCTCAACATCCTCTCCAAACTAACAAACTCGCTGAAACTTTCTGCAATTGCTCAAACGCCAAAGGGCTGTTTTCTCCCTCATCCCGGGCACGGGGAGTGCGGAGGTCCCCGGGTGAGGAACTCGAATTGCCGCCCTCAGGGAACCCCGCAGCGACGAGAAGGGGAATCTCTGCCCATTTCCCTCTTCTGAGACCCTTTCTACCCAGTCTCCCCCAGAGCAGCTCAGAATGGAGATGAGTTAGCTCGAGACCCTTCTTTCTCTACGCGTCTCCCTAGCTTGGGGAATCTGGTCCAAACTCAATGTCAGGCGCAGCCAGCAGAAGCTGTGGCCGGGTATCTCACGGGGTGAGTTGGTTAAATCTGGGTCTAGATAAGCGAAGCCCATGCATTGGGATCAGCCTCTGGAAGGGTGGTACCTTGTCATCCCAGGCCGCCAGCCGGGCTCTCTGAGGAGCAGAAGACGGAGCCGCTCGGTGTGCCATGGCGCCCCGCGCCGCCGCCGCCTCAAGTTCCACCGATCCCAGCGCGGAGATCCTGATCGGGCGCCGGCTGTGGTCCCGCCACTCGTCCTCTCCGCGCACTCGTTCCCTTAGCGTGGAACCTGCCGGGCGCCCTCTGCTCCTGGGATCCCTCTGCACCTAGCTGCGCTCGCAGCCTGGGAGGGATGGGGCGCGCGAGTGACCTCCGCCTCTTCCTCTTCTCTCTCGCCTCCGCCCCCTTTTCCATGGGCACAGAGCAGAACTGGGAGAGAAGAGGGCACCGTGCTCGGATGCATCAGAGCTGCCCTCAGCCGCTGGACCAGCTGAAGAAAGTTTTGTTTTAAACTCATATTTATCCCCAAGCCATCTCTGGGGATGCAAGACAGCAGTCTGGAGAGCCGAGGAAAACCTAAGATGGTGTGTTAGGTTGTCAGATGGTAGCTTGCAGACAATTCATTCCAAGTCCACCTCAAAACGCATAAAGACACCAGATAGAAAGAGGTTGTGTGCTTGAGGGAGAATTCTGTGGCAAATATCTCCAGGGAGTTAAAAACAGGTATTCAAGCCCAGTGTTGTAAATGAGAACACTCGCAGCCTTAGGGTTCACTGTCACACAGAGGACTGGGACTGTTTCCAGCTTTCTAAGGAATGTGAAAAGGAAAAGGGGTGAGATGCCTTCTTGAAGTACATCTGCAGATAAGGGATCAGTAACATTTAAGTGATTTTACAAGTCCACTGCAGAGAGAATTTCTAGTGATATGTATACCCCAAGAGATGTGCATCTAATAATAAATTTTGTGGAGATAAATTTATGATGAAGTAATCTATTTTTTCATTAGGAATTATAATTTGAGGCATTTTATTCTGTAATTGCTTTTATCTAATACTGCTTCGACACATACCCATTAGCTGTGTCTCATTTTTCTAGCAAAACACTTATGTGAATCCATTACTGACTTTTGCTCTTTTTATTGTAGTAAAATGTTGCCACTACCTATGTGAAAAATCACTACCACATGGAAACGAACACTGTTTCTCCATTCTAAAATCAGAAGGGATCTCTAAATTCCCGGAAATTGGAAGGGATCAAAAAATGAAAAAGCGGGATAAAATAAATTAGCCATTAACTGTAGAAAAGAATGATTGCAGTTTTCCCCTGTGGTAGATATTGAGATTTTTTTAAATGATATGATCATAACTTGTAAACTAAACTGTTACTCAATTATGGTGAGGGAATTAAACATTTTGGTTAGATAACCTGGTTACTAGAGAAATATTATATGTGAATGGCCAGTATCCAAAGAACAATTATGTGATAAGCTGTACTGAAAATATGAATGACACAGAGTACTATTCTTTTCTTTATTTTTAAAATCTGTAAGTGCATATATAATTTTTTCTTTTTTAAAAACATGAAATTTTTGCACCTATTGACCCGCCCTCTAAGTTCCCTCCCCCTGCCCCCCACCCCCTAACAGGCCCTGGTGCATGTTGTTCCCCTCCCTGTGTCCATGTGTTCTCATTGCTGGACTCCCATTTATAAGTGAAAACATGCGGTGTTTGGTTTTCTGTTCCTGTGCTAGTTTGCTGAGGATGATAGTTTCCAGGTTCATCCATGTCCCTGCAAAGGACATGGTCTCATTCCTTTTTACAGCTGTATAGTATTCCGTGGTGTATATGTACCACATTTTCTTTATCCAGTCTATCATTGATGGGCATTTGGGTTGGTTCTGTGACTTTGCTGTTGTAAATAGTGCTGCAGTAAACATATATGTGCATATGTCTTCATAGCAGAATGATTTGTATTCCTTTGGGTATATACCCAGTAATGGGATGGCTGGATCAAATGATATTTCTGGTTCTAGATCCTTGAGGAATCACCATACTGTCTTCCATAATGGTTGAACTAATTTACATTCCTACCAACAGTGTAAAAGCATTCCTATTTCTCCACAGCCTCACCAGCATCTATCGTTTCTTGACTTTTTCTTCTTTGAAGGTCATTAATATTTTATTTTACCTTTTTTTAAATTATTATACTTTAAGTTCTGAGATACATGTGCAGAGCGTGCAGGTTTGTTACATATGTATACACGTGCCATTGTGGTCAACCCATCATCTACATTAGGTATTTCTCCTAATGCTGTCCTTTTCCAAGCCCCCCATGCCCCAACAGGCCCTGGTGTGTGATGTTCCCCTCCCTGTGTCCATGTGTTCTCATTGTTCAACTCCCACTTATGAGTGAGAACATGCAGTGTTTGGTTTTCTGTTCTTGTGTTAGTTTGCTGAGAATGATGGTTTCCAGCTTCATCCATGTCCCTGCAAAGGACATGAACTCATCCTTTGTTATGGCTGCATAGTATTCCATGGTGTATATGTGCCACATTTTCTTTATCCAGTCTATCACTGATGGGCATTTGGGTTGGTTCCAAGTCTTTGCTATTGTGAATAGTGCTGCAATAAACATACTTGTGCATGTGTCTTTAGAGTAGAATGATTTATCTTTTGGGTATATACCCAGAAATGGGATTGCTGGGTCAAATGGTATTTCTGGGTCTAGATTCTTGAGAAATCACCACACTGTCTTCCACAATGGTTGAACTAATTTACACTCCTACCAACAGTGTAAAAACATTCCTATTTCTCCACACCTCTCCAGCATCTGTTGTTTCTGGACGTTTTGATGATCGCCATTCTAACTGGCATGAGGTGGTATCTCATTGTGGTTTGATTTGCATTTCTCTAATGACCAGTGATGATGAGCTTTTTTTCATATGTTTGTTGACCATACAAATGTCTTCTTCTGAGAAGTGTCTGTTTATATCCTTCATCCACTTTTTGATGGCGTTGTTTGTTTTTTTCTTGTAAACTTGTTTAAGTTCTTTGTAGATTCTGGATATTAGCCCTTTGTCAGATAGAGAGATTGCAAAAATTTTCTCCCATTCTGTAGGTTGCCTGCTCACTCTGATGATAGTTTCTTTCGCTGTGCAAAAGCTGTTTGGTTTAATTAGGTCCTATTTGTCAATTTTGGCTTTTGTTGTCATTACTTTTGGTGTTTAGGTCATGAAGTCTTTGCCCATGCCTATGTCCTGAATGGTATTCCCTATGTTTTCTACTAGGGTTTTATGGTTTTAGCTTTTACGTTTAAGCCTTTAATCCATCTTGAGTTAATTTTTGTATAAGGTGTAAGGAAGGGATCCAGTTTCCGTTTTCTGCATATGGCTAGCCAGTTTTCCCAACATCATTTATTAAATAGGGAATCCTTTCCCCATTGCTTGTTTTTGTCAGGTTTGTCAAAGATCAGATGGTTGTAGATGTGTGGAGTTATTTCTGAGGCCTCTGTTCTGTTCCACTGGTCTATATATGTTTTTGGCACCAGTACCATGCTCTTTTGGTTACTATAGCCTTGTAGTATAGTTTGAAGTCAGGCAGTGCAATCCCTCCAGTTTTGCTCTTTTTCCTTAGGACTGTCTTGGCTATACGGTCTCTTTTTTAGTTCCGTATGAAATTTAAAGTAGTTTTTTCTAATTCTGTGAATAAAGTCAATGGTAACTTGCCGGGGATAGCACTGAATCTATATATTACTTTGGCAGCATGACCATTTTCATGATATTGATTCTTCCTATCCATGAGCATGGAATGTTTTCCATTTGTTTATATCCTTTCTTATTTCCTTGAGCAGTGGTTTGTAGTTCTCTTTGAAGAAATCCTTCACATCCCTTGTAAGCTGTATTCCTAGGTATTTTATTCTCTTTGTAGCAATTGTGAATGGGAGTTCACTCATGATTTGGCTCTCTGTATGTCTATTATTGGTGTAAAGGAATGCTTGCGAGTTTTGCACACTGATTTTGTATCCAGAGACTTTGCTGAAGTTGCTTATCAGCTTAAGGAGATTTTGGGCTGAGACGATGAGGTTTTCTACATATACAATCATGTCATCTACAAATAGAGACAACTGGACTTCCTCTCTTCCTATTTGAATAGCTTTATTTCTTTCTCTTACCTGATTGCCCTGGCCAGAACTTCCAGTACTATGTTGAATAAGAATGGGGAGAGAGGGCATCCTTGTCTCGTGTTGGCTTTCAAAGGGAATGCTTCCAGTTTTTGCCCAATCAGTGTAAAATTGGCTGTGGATTTGTCATAAATACATTCCATCAATACCTAGTTTATTGAGAGCTTTTAGCAAGAAGGGGTGTTGAATTTTATGGAAGGCCTTTTCTGCATCTATTGAGATAATCATGTGGTTTTTGTCATTGTTCTGTTTATGTGATGGATTACGTTTATTGATTTGCATATGTTGAACCAGTCTTGCATCCCAAGGATGAAGCTAACTTGATCATGGTGGATAAGCTTTTTGATATGCTGCTGGATTTGGTTTGCCATTTTATTGAGGATTTTCACATTGATATCTATCATGGATATTAGTCTGAAATTTTCTTTTTTTTGTTGTTGTTGTGTCTCTGCCAGGTTTTGGTATCAGGAAGATGCTGGCCTAATAGTTTCAGAAGGAAGGGTACTAGCTCTTCTTTGTACCTCTGGTAGACTTCAGCTGTGAATCTGTCTTCTGTGGGCTTTTTTTGCTTGGCAGGCTATTAATTACTGCCTCAATTTCAGAACTCATTATTGGTTTGTTCAGGGATTCGGCTTCTTCATGGTTTAGTCTTAGGAGGGTGTATGTTTCCAGGAATTTATCTATTTCTTCTAGATTTTCTATTTTATTTGCATAGAGGTATTTATAGTATTCTCTGATGGTAGTTTGTATTTCTATGGGGTCAGTGGTGGTATCTCCTTTATCATTTTGTATTGTGCCTATTTGATTCTTCTCTCTTTTCTTATTAGTCTGGCTAGCTCCTGGATTCTTTGATTTTTTTGAAGGTCTTTCGTGTCTCTATCTCCTTCAGTTCTGCTCTGATCTTACTTATTTCTTGTCTTTTCTAGCTTTTGAATTTGTTTGTTCTTGCTTCTCTAGTTCTTTTAGTTGGGATGTTATGGTGTCAATTTTAGATATTTTCTTCTTTCTCTTGTGGGCATTTGTTGCTATAAATTTTCCTCTAAACACTGCTTTGGCTGTGTCCCACAGATTCTGGTACATTGTGTCTTTGTTCTCATTGGTTTCAAAGAACTTACTGATTTCTGCCTTCATTTCATTGCTTACCCAGTAGTCATTCAGGAGCAGGTTGTTCAGTTTCCATGTAGTTGTGTGGTTTTGAATGAGTTTCTTAATCCTAAGTTCTAATTTTATTGCACTGTGGTCTGAAAGACTGTTTGTTATGATTTCCTTTATTTTGCATTTGCTGAGGAGTGTTTTACTTCCAATTATGTGGTCAATTTTAGAATGAGTGTGATGTGGTGCTGAGAAGAATGTATATTCTGTTGATTTGGGGCAGAGAGTTCTGTAGATGTCTATTAGGTCCGCTTGGTCCAATGCTGATTTCAAGTCGTGAATATCCTTGTTAATTTTCTGTCTCATTGATCTATCTAATATTGACAGTGGGGTGTTAAAGTCTCCCACTATTATTGTGTGGGAGTCTAAGTCTCTTTGTAGGTTTCTAAGAACTCACTTTATGAATCTGGGTGCTCCTTTATTGGGTGCATATATATTTAGGCTAGTTAGTTCCTCTTGTTGCATTGATCCCTTTACGATTATGTAATGCCCTTCTTTGTCTTTTTTGATCTTTGTTATTTTAAAGTCTGTTTTATCAGAGACTAGGACTGCAATCCCTGTTTTTTTGGTTTTTTTTTTTTTTTTTGCTTTCCATTTGCTTGGGAAATATTCCTCCATTCCTTTATTTTCAGCCTTTGCGTGTCTTTGCATGTAAGATGTGTCTCCTGAATACAGCACACCAATGGGTATTGACTCTTTATCCAATTTGCCAGTCTGTGTCTTTTAATGGGGGCATTTAGCACATTTACATTTAAGGTTAATATTGTTACATGTGAATTTGATCCTGTCATAATGATGCTAGCTGGTTACTTTGCCCATTAGTTAATGCAGTTTCTTCATAGCATCGATGGTCTTCACAATTTGGTATGTTTTTGCAGTGGCTGGTACTGGTTGTTCCTTTCCATGTTTAGTGCTTCCTTCAGGAGCTCTTGTAAGGCAGGCCTGGTGGTGACAAAATCTCTCAGCATTTCCTGTCTGTAAAGGATTTTATTTCTCCTTAGCCTATGAAGCTTAGTTTTGCTGGATATGAAATTGTGGGTTGAAAATTCTTTTCTTTAAGAATGTTGAATATTGGCCCCCACTCTCTTCTGGCTTGGAGGGTTTCTTCAGAGAGATCCACTGTTAGTCTGATGGTCTTCCCTTTGTGGGTAACCCGACCTTTCTCTCTGGCTGCCCTTAACATTTTTTCCTTCATTTCAACCTTGGTGAATCTGACGATTATGTGTCTTGCGGTTGCTCTTCTCAAGGAGTATCTTTGTGGTGTTCTCTGTATTTCCTGAATTTGAATGTTGGCCTGTCTTGCTAGGTTGGGGAAGTTCTCCTGGATAATATCCAGAAGAGGGTTTTCCAACTTTGTTCCATTCTCCCCGTCACTTTCAGGTACACCAATCAAACGTAGGTTTGGTCTTTTCATACAGTCCCATATTTCTTGGAGGCTTTGTTCATTTCTTTTCATTCTTTTTTTTTTCTAATCTTGTCTGCATGCTTTATTTCATTAAGTTGATCTTCAATCTCTGATATGCTTTTTTCCGCTTGATCGATTCAGCTATCAATACTTGTGTATTCTTCATTAAGTTCTCGTGCTGTGTTTTTCAGCTCCATCAGGTCATTTATGTTATTCTCTAAACTGGTTATTCTAGTTAGCGATTCCTCTAACATTTTTACAATGTCCTTAGCTTCCTTGCATTGGGTTAGCTTTAGCTCAGTGGTGTTTGTTATTACCCATCTTCTGAAGCCTACTTCTGTCAATTCGTCGCACTCATTCTTTGTCCAGTTTTGTTCCCTTGCTGGCAAGGAGTTGTGTTCCTTTGGAGGAGAAGAGGCATTCTGTTTTTTGGAATTTTAAGCCTTTTTGCACTGGTTTTTCCTCATCTTCATGGATTTATCTACCTTTGGCCTTTGATGTTGGTTAGCTTTGGATGGAGTCTCTGTGTGGACGTCCTTTTTGTTGATGTTTATTCTATTCCTTTCTGTTTGTTAGTTTTCCAACAGTCAGGCTCCTCTCCTTCAGGTCTGCTGGTGTTTGCTAGAGGTCCACGCCACACCATGTTTGCCTGTATCACCAGCAGAGTCTGCAGAACAGCAAAGATTGCTGCCTGTTCCTTCCTCTGGAAGCTTCATCCCAGAGAGGCACCTGCCAGATGCCAGCTGGAACTCTCCTGTATGAGGTGTCTGTCAACCCCTGCTGGGAGATGCCTCCCAGTCAGGAGGCACGGGGGTCAGGGACCCACTTAAGGATGCAGTCTGTTCCCTAACAGAGCTCAAGCGCTGTGCTGGGAGATCCACTTCTCCCTTCAGAGCCAGCAGGCAGGAATGTTTAAGTCTGCTGAAGCAGTCCCACAGACACCCCTTCCCCCAGGTGCTCTGTCCCAAGGAGATGGGAGTTTGATCTATAAGCCCCTGACTGGGGATGCTGCCTTTCTTTCAGAGATGCCCTGCCCAGAGAGGTGGAATCTAGAGAGGCAGTCTGGCCACAGTGGCTTTGCCAAGCTGTGGTGGGTTCCGCACCCAGTTCACACTTCCTGACAGCTTTGTCCACACTGTGAGGGGAAAACCGTGGACACTCCTCCCCCAACCAAGCTCAAGTCTCCCAGTTAGACTTCAGACTGCTGTGCTGGCAGCAAGAATTTCGAGCCAGTGGATCTTAGCTTGCTGGGCTCCATGGGGGTAGGAACCGCTGAGCTAGACCACTTGGCTTCCTGTCTTCAGCCCCTTTTCCAGGGGAGTAAACGGTTCTGTCTCCCTAGTGTTCCAGGTGCCACAGAGGTATGAAAAGAAACTCCTGCAGCTAGCTGTCTACCCAAACAGTTGCCCAGTTTTGTGCTTGAAACCCAGGGCCCTGGTGACGTAGGCACCAGAGGGAATCTCCTGGTCTGCAAGTTGCAAAGATCATGTGAAAAGCATAGTATCTGGGCTGGAGTGCACCATTCCTCACGGCACAGTCCCTCACAGCTTCCCTTGGCTAGGGGGAGGGAGTTCCCTGACCCCTTGTGCTTCTCCAGTGAGGCAACGCCACACCCTGCTTTTGCTCACCCTCCATGGGCTGCACCCACTGTCTAACCAGTCCCAATGAGATGAGCTGGATACCTCGGTTGGAAATGCAGAAATCACCCGCCTTCTGCATTGATCTCACTGGGAGCTGAAGATCAGAGCTCTTCCTGTTCGACCATCTTGCCATCCACCTTGTTTCTTGACATTTTAATAATCACCATTCTAACTGGCATGAGATGGTATCTCATTGTGGTTTTTATTTGCATTTCTATAATGATCAGTGATATTGAGCTTTTTTCATGTTTGTTGGCTGTGTAAATGTCTTCTTTTTAGAAGCGTCTGTTCATATCCTTTGCCCACTTTTTGATGGGGATATTTGCTTTTTTCTTGTAAATGTGTTAAGTTCCTTGTAAATTCTGAATATTAGACCTTTGTCAGATAGGTAGGTTGCAAAACTTTTCTCCCATTCTCTAGGTTGCCTGTTCACTCCGATGATAGTTTCTTTTGCTGTACAGAAGCTCTTTAGTTTAATTAGATCCCATTTGTCAATTTTGGCTTTTGTTGTCATTGCTTTTTGTGTTTTTGTCATAACGTCTATGCCCATGCCTATGTCCTGAATGGTATTACTTTTGTTTTTTTCTGGAGTTTTTATTATTTTAGGTTTTACATTTAAGTCTCTAATCCATCTTCAGTTAATTTTTGTATAAGGTATAAGGAATGGGGTCCAGTTTCAGTTTTTTGCATATGGCTAGCCAGTTTTCCCAACACCGTTTATTAAATAGGACATCCTTTCCCCATTGCTTGTTTTTGTCAGGTTTGTTGAAGATCAGATGGTTGTAGATGTGTGGTGTTATTTCTGAGGCCTCTGTTCTGTGCCATTGGTCTATATGTCTGTTTTGATACCAATACAATGCTGTTTTGGTTACTGTAGGCTTGTAGTATAGTTTGAAGTCAGGTAGCATGATGCCTCCAGCTTTGTTCTTTTTGCTTAGGATTGTCTTGGCTATATGGGGTCTTCTTTGATTTCATATGAAATTTGAAGTAGTTTTTTCTAATTCTGTGAAGAATATCAATGGTAGTTTGATGGGAATAGCACTGAATCTATAAATTATTTGGGGCAGTATGACCATTTTCATGATATTGATTCTTCCTATCCATGAGCATGGAATGTTTTTCCATTTATTTGTGCCCTCTCTTATTTCTTTGGGCAGTGGTTTGTAGTTCTCTTTGAAGAGGTCCTTCACATCCCTTGTTAGCTCTATTCCTAGGTATTTTATTCTTTTTGTAGTAATCATGAATGGGAGTTTATTCATGATTTGGCTCTCTGCTTTTCTATTGTTGGTGTAAAAAAAAAATGCTTGTGATTTTGCGTATTGATTTTGTATCCTGAGACTTTACTGAAGTTTCTTGTCTGCTTAAGAAGCTTTTGGGCTGAGACAATGGCATTTTCTAAATATAAAATCATGTCCTCAGCAAACAGGGACAATTTGACTTCCCTCTTCCTATATGAATACCCTTTATTTCTTTCTCTTGCCAGATTGCTCTGGCCAGAACTTCCGATACTATGTGGAATAGGAATGATGAGAGAGGGCATCCTTGTCTTGTGCTGGTTTTCAAAGGGAATGCTTCTAGCTTTTGCCTATTCAATATGATATTGGCTGTGGGTTTGTCATAAACAGCTCTTATTATTTTGAGATATGTTCCATCAATACCTAGTTAATTGAGAGTTTTTAACATCAAGGGATGTTGAATTTTAGCAAAGGCCTTTTCTGCATCTATTGAGATAATCGCGTGGTTTTTGTCTTTTGTTCTGTTTATGTGATGGATTACATTTATTGATTTGCATATGTTGAACCAGCCTTTCATCCCAGGGATGAGGCCAACTTAAACATGGTGGATTAGGTTTTTGATGTGCGGCTGGATTCAGTTTGCCATTATTTCATTGGGGATTTTTGTATTGATGTTTATCAGGGATATTGGCCTGAAGTTTTCTTTTTTTGTTGTGTCTCTGCCCAGTTTTGGTATCAAGATGATGCTGGCTTCATAAAATTAGTTAGGAAGGAGTCTCTCCTTTTCAATTATTTGGAATACTTTCAAAAGGAATGGTACCAGCTCTTCTTTGTACCTCTGGTAGAATTCAGCTATGAATCCATCTGGTCATGGGCTTTTTTTGCTTGGTAGGCTCTCTTCCTATTTGAATACCCTTTATTTTATTTATTATATAGGCTCAATTTCAGAACTCATTATTGGTCTATTCAGGGATTTAACTTCTTCATGGTTTAGTCTTCAGAGGGTGTATGTATCCAGGAATTTATCCATTTCTTCTAGATTTTCTAGTTTATTTGCATAGAGGTGTTTATAGTATTCTCTAACGGTAGTTTGTATTTCTGTGGGGTCAGTGGTAAAATTCCCTTTATCATTTTTATAGTGTCTATTTGATTATTCTCTTTTTTCTTCTTTTTTAGTCTAGCTAGTGGTCTATGTATTTTATTAATTTTTTCAAAAAAAAACAGCTTCAGGATTCATTGATTTTTGGAGATTTTTTTATCTCCATCTCCTTCAATTCTGCTCTGATCTTAGTTGTTTCTTGTCTTTTGCTAGCTTTGAATTAGTTTGCTCTTGCTTCTCTAGCTTTTTTAAATTGTGATATTAGGGTATTGATTTGAGATCTTTCTAGCTTTCTGATGTGGGCATTTAGTGCTATAAATTTCCCTCTTAACACTGCTTTGGCTGTGTCCCAGAAATTCTGGTAGGTTTTCTCTTTATTTTAATTAGTTTCAAAGAACTTCTTGATTTCTGCCTTAATTTCATTATTTACCCAGGAGTTATTCAGGAGCAGGTT
The DNA here is from genome assembly GCF_009828535.3 of Hylobates moloch. NCBI lineage: Eukaryota > Metazoa > Chordata > Mammalia > Primates > Hylobatidae > Hylobates > Hylobates moloch. The sequence continues at coordinate 147,615,232 of NW_026652280.1, forward strand.
GTTCCATTTCCATGTAATTGTGTGGTTTTGAGCAAGTTTCTTAATCCTGAGTTCTAATTAGATTGCACTGTAGTCTGAGATACTGTTTGTTATGATTTCAGTTCTTTTGCATTTGCTGAGGAGTGTTTTACTAGCAATTATGTGGTTGATTTTAGAATAAGTGCCATGTGGCACTGAGAAGAATGTATATTCTGTAGATTTGGGGTGGAGAGTTCTGTAGATGTCTACTAGGTCCACTTGGTTCAGAGCTGAGTTCAACGTGGGATGTTAAAGTCTCCCACTATTATTGTGTCAGAGTCTATGTCTTTGTAGGTCTCTAAGAACTTGTTTTTTGAATCTGGGCATTCCTGTATTGGGTGCATATGTATTTAGAATAGTTAGCTCTTCTTGTTGCATTGTTCCCTTTACTTTTATATAATGCCCTTCTTTCTTTTTTGATCTTTGTTGGCTTAAAGTCTTTTGTCAGAGACTAGAATTGCAACTTCTGCTTTTTCTGGCTTTCCATTTGCTTGACAAATTTTCCTCCATCCCTTTATTTTGAGCCTATGTGTGTCTTTGCATATGAGATGGGTCTCCTGAATACAGCACACCGATGGGTCTTGACTCTTTATCTAATTTGCCAGTCTGCGTCTTCTAATTGGGGCATTTAGCCCATTTACATTTAAGGTTAGTATTATTATTGTGAATTTGATCCTGTCATCATGATGCTAGCTGGTTATTTTCCACACTAGGTGATGCAGTTTCTTCATAGTGCCATTGGGCTTTATATTTTGGTGTGTTTTGCAGTGGCTGGTACCTGATTTTCCTTTCCATATTTAGTGCTTCCTTCAGGAGCTCTTGCAATGCAGGCCTGGCAGTAATGAAATCCATCAGCATTTGCTTTTCTGAAAAGGATTTTATTTCTCCTTCAGTTTTGAAGCTTAGTTTGGCTGAATGTGAAATTCTGGGTTGAAAATTCTTTTCTTTAAGAATGTTGAATATTGGCCCCCAATCTCTTCTGGCTTGTAGAGTTTCTGCTGAGAGGTCCACTGTTAGTCTGATGGGCTTCCCTTTGTAAGTGACCTGGCCTTTCTCTCTAGTTGCCCTTTACATTTTTTCCTTCATTTTGATGTTGGAGAATCTGATGATTATGTGTCTTGGGGTTGATGTGCTCATGGAGTATCTTAGTGATATTCTCTGTATCTCCTGAATTTTCATGATTGGCCTGTTTTGCTAGGTTGGGGGAGTTCTCCTGGATAATATCCTGATGTGTGTTTTCCAGCTTCTTTCCATTCTTCCTGTCTCCTTCAGGTACGCCAGTCAATCCTAGGTTCAGTCTTTATACGATGTCCTATATTTTTTAGAGGCTTTGTTATTTCCTTTTCATTCTTTTTTCTCTAATATTGTCTGGATGCCTTATTTCAGCAAGGTGGTCTTCAGACTTTGGTATCCTTTCTTCCACTTGTTCGATTTGGCTATTGATACTTGTGTATGCTTCACAAAATTCTCGTGCTGTGTTTTTCAGCTCCATCAGGTTATTTATCTTCCTCTCTAAACTGGTTATTCTAGTCAGCAGCTCCTCTAACCTTTTATCAAGGTTCTTAGCTTCTTTGCATTGGGTTAGAGCAAGCTCCGTTAGCTCAGCATAGTTTTTTTATTACCCATCTTCTGAAGCCTACTTGTGTCAATTCATCCATCTCATCCTCTGTCCAGTTTTGTGCCCTTGCTGGAGAGACATTGTGAACATGTGGAGAAGAGGCACTCTGGCCTTTTGGTTTTCAGCATTTTTTCATTGATTCTTTCTCATCTTCGTGAGTTTGTCTAGTTTCAGTCTTTGAGGCTGCTGACCCTGGGATGGGGTTTTTGTGAAGACTTTTTGTTGATGTTGATGCTGTTGTTGCTTTCTGTTTGCTTGTTTTTCTTTCAATGGTCAGGTCCCTCTTCTATAGGGCTGCTGTGGTTTCCTGGGGATTCACTTCAAGCCCTATTCATCTGGTTCACTCTGTGCTTGGAGATGTCACTCAAGGAGGCTGGAGAACAGCAAAGATGGGTGTCTGCTCCTTCTTCTGGGATCTCTGACCTCGAGAGGCACCGACCTGATGCCAGCAGGATCACTCCTGTATAGGGTGTCTGACAACCCCTGTTGGAGGCTCTCACCCAGTTGGGTGGCAGAGGGAACAGGACCCATTTAACAAAGCACTTTGACTGTCCCTTGGTGGAGGGGTTGTAATTAACTAGGGGGAAACCCACTCATCCGGGCTGCCTGGATTCCTCAGAACTACCAGGAGGAAAGGCTAATTCTGCTGGTCCACAGACTGCGGCCACCCCTTCCCCTAGGGGCTCAGGCCAAGGGAGATTGGGGTTCTATCCCTGAGCCTCGGGTTGGAATTTCTGGAGTTCCTGCAGGAAGCCCCACCCAGTAAGGAAGGATGAGTCAGGGTCAGGCCTGAAGAGGTGCTCTGGCTGCAGTCTGTCACAGCTGGTGTGTAAGGCTGTGGAGACACCTTTTGGAACCAAGCCATCCAGCCTCACTGGCTCCAGCAGGGGAAAAGTGTGGTCTGGAGCTATAGAGATGGATGCTGCCCTTCCCCCACCCAGGGAGCTTAGCGTGTTAGGCAGTTGTGAGTCCCAGTGCTGGCTGCTGCCCCTCTCCCAAGGAGCTCAAATGGCTTAAACAGCAGGCAGCTGCAGCTCTGGTGCTGGTTGCTCCTCCCACCAGGAGCTTGGCAGGCCTAAGCAAATTCCAGCTGAGAGGCTGTTGAGAATCTGCATGGCTCCAGGATTGGGGCCCTAGACCCTGGTGGTATTGGCTCACGAGTGGGATCTTCCAGTCCATGGGTTGCACAGTTCCATGGAAAAAGCACAGTTGCCCCAGCTGTGTAGCACAGTCACTAACCACCTCCCTTGGCTGGAGAGTGGGATCTCCCCTGCCCCGTGTGGCTCTCAGGTGGGCTGCTGCACCACACTGCTCTTCCTCACTCTCCGTGTATCATGCCAGCCACCTAGTCAGTTCTGATGAGAGAACCTGGATACCTTGGTTGCTGGTGAAAGATTCATATACTTATTACAGTTCTTTTCAGTGGGAGCCTCCAATCACCACTGTTTCCAGTGGGCCATCTTGGCCCCACCTCCTATTCTTTCCTGTAATGATTAATAGCACTTAATGACATGACATTGCAATTGTTGGTTTACTTATGTCTCCCACTGAAATGAATTACTGCAGAAGTTTTGTTCATCTCTTCATTCTCACCTAGGACAATGTCTGGCCACTCATCAAATGTTGCTTAAATTAATAAATGCTATAGTCAGTATTTCCAGTATTAGAGTTTAGGATTTTGAAAATTTTCGGGCTCTCACTGGAGCATCTCACTAACATCAGCTGCTCTAGCTATTGGGTATTTAAAAAAAGAAAAAAATTCACATAAATACAATGTCAAATTGTAACATTCATTATGTAATATATTCAAAACAGTATTAATTTCTTTTTCAAAGTACTAGGTAAATCCGATTTCAAAACAATATCTACTTTGTATGTATTCTTGGTGTTCCTTTTTTAGAACCCATTCCTTAATCAAGACACATTTCACCTGAGCATTAATAAAAGCGTCTACAGCACCTCCATCTCTTCTCTGCATGTTACTAGTCTAAAGGAAAAATAACTAACTATCTTCAAAAGAAAAAAATAACTCACATACACAGACAAACATGTGTGTCTGGTCTTATGGCCCCAAATCTGATCCCTATTCAAAGTACCCAAAGACAACCCTTGAGTGCTTATATACAAAAGGAAAACTGGGGAATCCACAGATGAAAGGAGCTAACAGATCAAAATATTGTAGAGAGTGGGAGATGCCTGATAAACCCTTCTGAAAAGTAGTGCAGCTTGTATTGTTTCAAAGAAGTGGACACTAATAGAACCACTCATTCATACATTCTTCAGCAAATTCATTGAGCATCTACTTTGTGCCACACTCCGTTTCTACGAGGCAGAAACACAGTTGTATGAATAAGGCATCTTAGCCTCTGCTCTGGTGTGGCTTCTAGGCTAGGAGAAAGCTCTTACTTTTGTAGCGCACATGCTGGAAATCTTGATGTGATTTTAGATGTCCTTTTTGTGTTAAATAGAGGCAGAGCTGATGTCAGCCTGTCTACAAGAAGATAACCTGCCTTGACAGGTGTGTGCTTGCCAATCACCTTTATTCAGGATTACAGGCAAGACACTTCTCTCAGAAGATGGGCACACTATAATTACAATCAGAGAAACAGGGACTCCATGTCACTGAGGTTGAGATAAAAGCTCCATAAAAATCAAGAGGAGTTCTGGAAGTTGATTTTATAGTTTTCATTAAATTGCCTAGAAAAGCTTTATTGGAATTTGCCATGAAGATTAATAGTGGAGGCTGGGCACAGTGGCTCATGCCTATAAGCTCAGTATTTTGGGAGGCCAAGGTAGGCATATGGCTTCAGCGTAGGAGTTACAGACCAGCCTGGGCAACATGGTGAAACCCCATCTCTACAAAAAAAAATATACAAAAATTATCCAGGTTTAGTGGTACATGCCTATAGTCCCAGCTACTTGGGAGGCTGAGGTGGGAGGATTACTCGAGCCTGGAAGGCCAAGGCTGAAATGAGCTGTGATTGTGCCACTGCACTCCACCCTGGGCAACATAGTGAGACCTTGTCTAAAAAAAAAAAAAAAGATTAGTAGTGAATACATGCCACTGTTTCATAGTGATAAAAATAACTTTGTCTTTTCATTTTTATTATGTAACTACTTGAAATATAAAAAGTAATATATGTATACATTTGTGAGTTATAAATTATAAAATAAACATTATGAACCTGCCACTTTATTTAAGAACTGTATTCATTTTATAAGACTGCAGTAACAAAGTACTATAAACTAGGCAGCTTAAACAACAAAAATGTATTGTTTTAGAGTCTGGAGGCTTGAAGTCCAAGATCAGGGTGTTGACAGGATTGGCTCTTTCTGAGAACTGTGAGAGAAAATCTATTCCATGCCTTTGCCTAGCTTCTAGCTTCTGGTGATTTTCTGGCGATCTTTTACATTCTCAGGCTTGCAGAGGAATATGACTGTAATTTCTGCCTTTATTTTCATATACCCTTCTCCCTGTGTTTTTGTCTTCATGCAGCTGTCTTCTTATAAAGACCTCAGTAGTCATGTTAGATTAGGGGTCTACCCTACTCCAATATGACCTGATCTTAACTAATTTTATCTGAGCTACCCTATTTCCAAATAAGGTCACATTCTGAGATTCAAGGTGTTAGGAGTTCAACAAATCTTTTTTGGAATGGACACAATTCAATCCATAGCAAGGACTATATTAGAACATTACTAGTATTACATCTCCCTATATGCTTCTCCCTCCATTTCATTTCTCTATATCTTTCCCCCGGATAACCACTATCCTGAATTGTGTCATAATTCTCTTGCATTTTTATATTGCTTTGTTATATAAATATGCAGATGAGCCAGTATATTAATTATATTGGTTTGTAAATTTTCTGCAACTTGCTTTTTTATGCAAGATTTTTTAATGCATGTATATTGATACATGCAGCAGTAGTTTACTCATTTACAAAGTTCTATAATATCCCAATATTAGGACATTCAAATTTTAAGACAGTATTCTGTTAATAGCTAAGAAGTTATTTTCCCAGGTTTTGTTCTTATGAAATATTATACTATGAATGGTCTTGCACCTATCACCTTGTGGAAGAGTTTTTTTAGAATATATACCTAGAGTGAAATTACTGAGTAATAGAGTTCAACTTTGCAAGATAATGTTAAGCTATTGTATTAATTCACATTCCCTCAAGCTGTGTGTATGAGCTCCCCTTCATTCACATTCATGACAATGCTTGAAATTGTCTAGCTTTTTAGTTCTTACCAATCAGATGATTATAAAATATCACATAGTAGGCATAAATTACATTTCTCTGTCCATTCCTGTTTCTTCTTCTATGAAATGTCTGTTTTCTTTTGTCCAATTTTTATTGGGTTGTCTTCTTATTGATTCCTTACATGTTCTGGACACTAATCTGTCACAAATTATGTTTTTCAAATGTATTTATCCAAATTATAGCTTGCTTTTTCATTTTCTTAATGCTCTCTTTTTTTACAGTCCTCAATTTTAAAGTAATCACATTTAAATATTTTAAACCCCATCTTTCATGTTACATTTCAGCGTTTTTGTGTTGCATTTTAAAAGTCCCTCCAGGTACTAGATTATAAGTATATTCTAGCACATATTTTCTAAATATCTTACCATTTCTGCCATTCACATTTAAATCTTGAGTCCTTAAGATAATGATTTTTAATATGATGTGAAGTAAGAATCTAGATTTTTTTTCTCCATATGATAACCAATTTTTGTGGTCCCATTATTAAAGAATTTTTCTATTGTGAATTGATTTTTGCCTCAAAAATTTACGTGTTGAAGTGCTAATGCTCAGTATCTCAGAATATAACTGTATTTGGACATGGGGTATTTAAAGAGATAATCGAGTTAAAATGAGGTCTCTACGTGGGCCCTAAAATAATATGACTGATGTCTTTCTAAGAAGGGGAAATTTAGAGACAGATACCCATACAGGAGAACACAGTGCAAACCTGAAGGTAGCCACCTGCAAGTCAAAGTAAGGAGTAAAACAGATCCTTCCCTCATGGCCGTCAGAAAGAACCAAACTTACACCACCTTAATCTCAGACTTCTAGCCTCCAGACTGTAAGACAATGAATTCCTGTTGTTTAATCTACCCAATTTGTGGTGCTTTGTTATGGCAGCCTTATCCTGCCTTCTCCACTAATCTGGAATATGCATCTTTCGTATATGAATTTTCCCTATATGCATAGGAAAACTATCATTTTTGACTGCCTACCATATAGTAGAAACTAAAATGGGTGCCTTAAGCATATTATAGTATTTAATTCTCTAAACAAATGTATGAAGCCCAAGTGTACATCATCTCTCACCCGAATTAGAACAATCTCCTCCTAGTTGTCTCCCATCTTGTTGGACTCCAATCCATTGTTCTCATGCAATCCTCTGTTGAGTAGAGTCTCTGAAGCAGGCTGACCAAGCTCACTCACACTTAAGCCCTTCCACTTATATCCAGTTCTGTAACCTTAGGAAATTAACTTATATATGCATTGGTTCACTCATTTTCATAATGTAAAAATAATACTTCATACCTCATAGACTTGTTATGAGAATTAAATTAGTTAAGTACTCTGAAGAGTACTTGGAGCTCCACAGAGGTAGATGTTATTATATCTTTATAAAATGCAAGTAAGATTATGTTGGTTCCCAGCTTACAACCCTGAAATGTCTTCCCATTTCTCATCATTTCACCCCAAGCAGGTTCTTTGGAGCCTCAGTTCATAAGAGGGTAATACATATTTTAAATATTAATTAGGTTTAGGGAAGCTTTTAAACAAACCTTAAATAGAATATTACAGAAAATTAATAGACACTAATGTGACTGTGAATCTTCTGGAAGGAAGAGAATGTTCAGTGAGTCCCAGCGGACTCTGGTCTCATCAGAAAGTGCTATTCGGGAAGCTCTATTGTCATGGTTAGAATAAACTGAATTCTTTAAAGTGGTATTCAGGGCCCTTCCTAATCTATCCAGCTGCTTCGTCCTCAGCACTTATCTCTCTTTCATCACTCCTGGAACTCTCAGAGGTAAATGCCTCAGCAGCACTGACATGCTCGGCTCCTGAATCTCACCTCTCGGCCTTCACGCACTCAGTTTCCTGTCTTTAACAATCACACATTGCCTGACTCTTCCGCAACCTTCAGCACCCCACAAGTTTGTGTGCTTTCTGTACCCCACACTAACTGCAAGCCTGTAATCGTCATTGTTCCCAGCACCTTCACATACTATGGTAGGTGCTCAGGAAAGAATGCATGAATGAATAAGTGAACGAATGAAGTAGGTATATCACAGATTTGGAAATCCTAGCACAAAGAAGTAACTTAGCTGGTTGGAATGGCTAGCACCTATGACAAAACCACGTCCATCTGACCACAAACCCCATACTCTTACTAGGTCTTCATACTGCCTCTGGGTTTAACAAAATATAATAAAGTGTTGTCCTTTATGCACAAGCTTGTTGCTGCTCACTCTACCGCCAGAAGGACAGATGATTCTGTTGTTATTCAGTGCAGAAGGTTTTGCAATAGCACATCAACATTCTTTCACAATATCCCTGACTAACAGTGGCACTTTTTGGTTAACTCTTCATGACAAGGACAAAACAGAAATTTTAGGAGGTAGAAAGAAAGGAAAGGTTGGGAGGAAGCTGACTGAAAAGATAATAATTATTGGCTTCTTACCCTGTTCCTGGCACTGTGAAAGGCTCTTGTAATGCACACGTTAATGCCATCAGGTGGTTATATTCTCATTATACAGAAGAGAGATGAGGAGACTGCAGCTCAGAGAGCGTAACTTATTTGCCCAAGATTACACAGCTATGGTGAAAGTGAGATACAGCCCAAACCATGAAGTGCTCAGCTCTTTCTGCTTCATTCAGGGACTCAGCAGACAGTACAGACCCTCTTAAACTTCCTGTCTATTTCCACATCTCTCATTCAGCCGGGACCCTGTTCCTGACCACTCCCTCCAGAACCCTGGATGCCGAACACTGTTCACTATAAATTCCGCAAATTTGCTGGGCTCTTAAAGTGAGTGAGACATTGTGCTAAGGATATTGATGATACTGAAATGTTGTAGCCCCAGTTTGTGCCCTCAAAGAAACGTAAAATCTGGAGTGACCTGATAGTTCTTGATAACGTTTCCTGCTTTTTACTTTACTTTCTCTTCATCATTTTCCAGACACCCATTTGCTCTTTTTTTATTTTTTTTTTATTATTATGCTTTAAGTTCTGGGGTACATGTGCAGAAGGTGCCGTTTTGTTACACGGGTATACACGTACCATGGTGGTTTGCTGCACCCATCAACCTGTTACCTACATTAGGTATTTCTCCTAATGCTATCCCTCCCCGAGGCCCCCAGCCCCCGACAGGCCCCAGTGTGTGATGTCGCCCTGCCTGTGTCCATGTCTGCTCTTTTAGAACTTTATCTTCTGACTTATCTCACTTCAATATTTGAACTAGGAATCATGATCCAGCCAACTAAGAAACAAGTTTAATCTACTCAGCTAACTTTTCTTAATGGTCCGGAGCAAGTGGGACATGAGACAAATATTGTTCAGCAAGGGCGAAAGTAACAAGCTAAAGTTTGTTGCAAGGAAGGGAATAAATCAGCTGCAGCATCACAGAAATGCCAGAGGGCACTGGGGCTCCTAGGGCAGGGTGCTAAAAATGAGACAGGACTGTGGAGGCAGACTTTCCCTCCTTCACTTTTTTGTTCATGCTTGTACTTAAAAGGTACAAAGTTTATGTCTATTGAATACTATGCCATGTGTATTTTTTAATTAACTCTCATAAAAACTCCATGAGAAAAGGCAAAACCATAATCCCCACTTTGCACATGAGGCAAATGAGGCACAGAAAGATTAAGGGATTAAATCATATAACAGTAGAGGAGGAATTCAGTCCTAGACCTGCTGAGTTCCCAAGCCCCATGACCTTAACCTCTGACCCACACTGCCTCACTGAAAATGATAAGCAGCCAAAACTCCCCTGCCCACTGTGTCTGGACACAGAGGGTCGTCTGCATCTCTGCAACTATCACGGCATCTTCTTTTGTGGCTGATTATCGAGAGTCATCTTGAGTCCTTGACTGCATGCAATCAATACTTGCCTGTAATTTTCACGTGAATTTCACTTCAGTGACGTTTCAAAATACCATCATCTACATCCAAAGCAAATCTGGGACCACCATAAAAGATGATGAGATCTTCCTTAGAAAAGTAAAGAAAATTACCTCTTTAAAAACCATTAAAAATTAGGCTCTTGAACTGTAATTCAAGTAAAGAGAGCCTGAAGGGGAAAATATTGATAGGCTAGCTGTACTTCTAACTTAGCACAAAGAGAAAACAGTTTTCTCTGAGAGATGCAGCCATCACAGCTGTGGAAACAACGGAAACAATAACATCAAAAAAGCTGATCTTGAGAGTAGAGCTGACCCCTTGGGCTTGCAACCAATGCAGTCCCACAAGGCATGGAACTTAGACTTCACATTTAGGGTCAATGCTCTGCAGCTGCCACCCTGAAATTTTTAAATTTATTTTATTTGATTTTATCTTATTTTATTTGACACAGGATCTCAATCTATCACTCAGGCCAGAGTGCAGAGGTGTAAACGTGGCTCACTGCAGCTTCGAACTCTCTTGCTCAGGTGATCCTCTGACCTCAGCCCCTCATGTAGCTGGGACTACAGGCAGGCGCCCAGCTAATTTTTTTTTTTTTTTTTTTGGAGAGACTGGGTTTTACCCTGTTGCCCATGCCACTCTCTAACTCTTGGGCTCAAGTGATCCACCTGCCTCAGGATCCCAAAGTGCAGAGGTTTGGAATTCTTAATTATTGTATCTTTGAATTTGTGTTTTGTGAATGAAATCCAGTAGAACAATGGAGCATGTGCCAGGATCTTGGAACTACCTGCCCAAGCATAGACCTGTGTCTGTGGGAAGGGCCTCTGTGTAATGGGTTCTCCGGCACCCTTACCCACATCCCAACCCCTGTGTCTTCCCCCATCCTCTTTCACATGCCCTGCCCAGTGATTGCTGCCACCCTTCACCAGGGAAGGGGCCTAGTCTCAAATTTGGATATGCTTGTGATCCAGCACAGCCACCTTGTGGCAGCTCAGGATGGGACCTGGTGGCTGCCGTTCTCACTCCAAGTGAGAAGTGTCTAGGGAGGGAGGGACAACCTTCTCACTCACCCTCATCCAGGCACTAAGCACATCCTGGCACAGAGGTTTAAAGATATTTAGAGGGCACCCATCTACTGTGTGGTGGTGGCTCAAGGAAATGGAAGGCACCTGACTCAATTCCCACCCAAGCTCTCTGTCCGGGAGGGGGCAACACAAAGATTCCTTGGCTGGTGGGAGGAGGAACTCAGTAGCCATTGGGCCCAAGCAAGCACAAAAGTACCCCAAATCACAGAGCAGGGCCCTTGGGTGCCTATAAGAGTCTGTACTAGCCCCACAAGTATTCCTATACCCCAAGTGCCCCCTCAGCCAACGGATACCTTGGAGATCCTCTCATCTTCCTTCCAATCTTCCTGATCTTGCTTGAGTTTGTCTCTTCCAACCAGCTAGAGGCACCCTCCCAGGACAAGCAATGAAATACAAATTGTGTAATTCTGGAGATTCTGCACACAAGTGAAATGTCCTGATGTTTGCATTTAAATTGGCATTGCACAATATAAAGACAAACAATAAAATTCATGCTAACAATTTAACATTTTAACTTTATTTAATAAGTTAATAGCAAAGAAAAATCATCATGACTAGTCAAAAGAGAGACCACAAAAGTAAACAGCTGTGTATTTTCATACTTTAACAGCACTTTTTTTCCTGCTTTTTGCATTTCTCTCATCTTTCACAGCAGTGACTGGGTCTTAGACATCTACATATCTCCTATCATCGTGCCTGCGGTGCAACATACAATCAATAAATATTTGGTTAGTGAATGAATAAGCTCCCATGGCATTTTTTCCTTTCCTTATGGCACTAACAATGTTCTGCCTGCCAAATTGACAAAGAGGCTGTGTCCTCTTTATATTTGCGTCTTCCATAAAACTTAGCACAATTATTTTGTTAGTGTTAATGTATGTTGAATAACCATATGTGTTTCTGCTTTCCTTTGTCTCAGAAACTGTATCTCTCTAGAAAATATGAAATGGAAAATAAAAAGTATAGACTGAATTAATTAAAACAGAAACATACTCTCAAATTATCCAGTGGGACAGAAAAAAAAAGTCATTTTCAGCCCGAATTGTGTCATTCTCCACATAGTTCATGTCTAGACATAGCTGAAGCATCACATCTTATTTTTCTAAAAGCCAGCGATAACTAACTGTAACATGAATGATATTGTTTCTTCTATTACAGAATTTTTTAAAACATTAAATTAAAAATTAAAAGCACTGTATTGTCAAAAATGTTTTTAAATGTTCAAACAAATCCTTGGCTCTCTGAGTCACTTCTCTGACAGTAGAAGGATCTCATCTTCTGAAAATGCCAGTCAGAGCCAATTATCACTAAGCAGAGGGAACAAAAATGTTGTCAGAACATTGTGTCTTTGAAACACATGTGGAAGTTTGATCTTTCGTATAATCAAATTTTTTATTCTCAACGGGATAATCATCAGACAGAAATGTCTCTCTTTTCAGAACACCTCACTTGTATATCTAATATCTTCTGCATATCTCTGCCACAGTTGATGGTTAAAATGCAATTGACAAGGGTAAAACTTTGCCTCAGAATAGGTTAATTCTCCCAACATTTCCATCAGCAATTCCCAGGCATCCAGCAGATCAATGCATTAGTCATCACTGATGCCTCCATTTTTCCCCACCCCATCAATATCTCAACATAGGAACTCAGTCGCCAAGTAGCTGATTAAATTAGACAAGTCACTTGGCCCCCCTTCCCCTGGGTTTCAGATGTCATCCACACACTGGAGAGCAGCAAAGAGAGGAAAGAAAAAGAGAAGACATAGACAGGCCTTAAATGATCTTCAAGATTATCTATTAGGGTTCTCCAGAGAAATAGAACCAATAGGATGTGTGTGAGTGGTATACATACATACACACACACACACACACACACACACACACACAGATTCTCTCCCTCCCTCTATAGATAGATAGATAGATAGATAGATAGATAGATAGATAGATGATAGATAGATAGAGATCGATAGAGTACATATACCACTACACAGATCTATTTATATATGTTTAGATATATATATGTATATATGTGTAGATATATCTACACATATAGAGAGAGATAGATACGTATAGTATATTTTATATATACATACACACACACACACATATATATAGAAAAAGAGAGAGAGAGAGAGAGAGAGAGGAGTTTGTTATAAGTAATTGGCTCCTGCAGTTTTGGAATGTAGCAAGTCCAAAATCTGCAAGTGTGACCCAACAGGCTGCAGAAGAGCCAATGGTGCAATTCCAGTCCAATGGCCAGCAGGTAGACACCCAGGTCATGTTCCAGTTCCAATAGAAAGTCGGTCTTCTGGAGAATTCCCCTTGCTGTAGGATGCTGGCCCTTTTGTTCCATTCAGGCCCCCAGCTGATTGGATAAGGCCCACCCACATGATGGAGGGCAAACTGCTTTACCCAAAGTTCACTTATTTATTTATTTATTTATTTATTGAGACAGGGTATCACCCTGTCTCCCAGGCTGGAGTACAGTGGTGCCATCTCAGCTAACTGCAGCTTCTGCCTCCTGGTTTCAAGCAATCCTCCCGTCTCAGCCTCCCAAGTAGCTGGGCCTACAGGTGTGCGCCACCATGCCCAGCTAATTTTTGTATTTTTTTGTAGAGACGGGGTTTCCCCATGTTGGCCATGCTCATCTCAAACTCCTGACCTTGGGTAATCCTCCCACTTTGGCCTCCCAAAGTGCCGGGATTATAGGCGTGAGCCACCACACCTGGCCAAGTTCACCAATTTAAATGTTAATCTCATCCAAAAATATTGCTGAAGTTAACACATAAAATTAAGCATTCTATATTCTTTCTACCATGTAAAATATTTCATACTTTGTTCCCAAGTCCAGTTGATTCTAGCTCTACAGAATTTCTTGCATCTATTTACTTCTTTTCAGTTCCACTGGAAAAAATTTTAAGACAAGGCTTTACTTCTCTTTCTTCCGACTTTAAAGAATACTACACACTGTTGTAGGATTAGTCTTTCCAAAATATAAACCTAAGCTTAAAATCCTTCAGTAGCTTCCAAGTAATCATCAAGCAAAAATCTAGTCTCTGTAGTCAAATTAGCAAGACCTCCCCAGTCTAGTGCTGTTTTCTACTTTTTCCGCACTTGACCTACACTTTGACCCACTGTCTTCGAAATACACTCCATGCTTAATTTTTTACCTCAGTACCTGTGCTCCCATTATTTCCCCTTTCCTAAATGCCCTTCCCTCCACTCGCTTTATCCAAATCCTGCCCCTATTTTAAAGCCCCATTCAACCACCGTCTCCTCTATCAAACCTTCCCCAAATGTCCCTCTTCCTATTTTGTTCCAAGCTGGAATGATATCTATTTCTCTTAACCACTAAAGAAATAATTTTCTTCTTTTAAGTTATCCCTCTTTATGTTGCATCATGGATATTTGTTCTAATCTCACTCTTTCTGCTATCAATTACTTAATGACAGGGACATCAATTAAATGTTTTTAATGAATGCACGTATCTGTTTAAGTGGATACGCAGTAGATATTTTGAACAACCAGGCAAATCCGATAGAATGCTTTGCCCAACCATTTTTAGTGCATTGATGAATTCTAAGCAATACAAAACAGCAATGGGATGGTACATAAAATTATAAGGAGCCTGGACTTAGCCTAACCACTTTTGTTCTGGATTGAGAATCCCATGAGAGGTGGGAGAGAATGGTTGGAAGTAATAAAACATCTCTGACTTGATCCCCTGACTTTCAGCCTTTGCTTGAGATCCTGTAACTTAAATCATTGTTATTAGTCACTGTCCCTGAGATATGTAGCATTTCATCTGAATGCTTTAATTATCAGACAGACAGAACGCCCTATGCACAGCTGAACTGGGAAAAACTACACAAAGCTTTTAGAGTAGCAAGAAAATAATTATGGCATATATATACACATATTCCTGTTTACCAATTACCGATCCATTGGCTAACTCAGGCCCAGAATGCAATAGGTCCTCTCTGACTCCACCACTGTGACAGTTAATTTTATACGTCAACATGATTTGCCACAGTGCCCAGATAGTTGCTCAAACATTATTCTGAATGTTTCTGTGAAGGATATTTTGGATGAGACTTATGCTTAAATCAGCAGACTCTGAGTAAGCAGATTGCCCTCCATAATGTGGGTGGCCCTCATCCAAGTAGTTGAAGGCCTGAAAAGAACAGAAAACTGACCTCCCCCTAGGAAGAGGAAATTGTGCCAGTAGATGGCCTTTGAACTTGAACTGCAACATCAGTTTTTCCCTGGGACTCCAGCCTCCCAGCTTGCACTGCAAATTTTGGAATTTCCAGCCCCACAACAGCATAAGCCAGTTCCTTCAAATAAATATATCTCTCCCCTGCCAATATAGATTGTGTGTGTGTGTGTGTGTATGTGTGTGTGTGTGTGTGTATGTGTGTGTGTGTCCTATTGGTTATGTTTCTCTGGAAACCCCTGACTTATACAGTAGCTTAATCCTATCCCTTGGGCTCCTATGTGAAACTGGCCCTCCCATACACCATTCAAGTCATCAGGGCACCAGCCAAATGAAATAGCATTTCAGTCACACAGGAACTGGAGCAGAGAATAAGAAACCAAGAGAGATGTCCATTTGTACATAGTGGATGGATGTAGTGAGATTAGTAGAAGATTCACCTCACCAAACATGCGGGTGTCTAGGACTCATTCCAGGTACCCTATAAACCAAGTGTGCTCCAGTTCCCCTTGGCTCATGGTCTAGAATGCTGACGTACTGCTATCTAATATCAGAACAGACTCAGGAATCTACAAAAACTTAAAATGAAGAGTAGCTGGGGAAGGCAAGGGCAGACACTCCCAGTGCTATGGACACTCCCATAACATTAGCTTAGTCATTTATTTGACAAATATTTATTTGTTCAGCTTGAACAAAATTCTGAATGCATTGATTCTAGACTGTTTCTGCAGTGAGTTTTCCATCATGTTATATGGCCAAAATTTAAGTGGGCAAGAGACTTATGATAGAATTGGCATGGTAAACATAATCCAAATATAACATGGGGAGAAGAAAGAGAAGTTGAGCTCAGAATCATACCACATCTGCAGGTGATTTTAGAATTTAACCACGTCTAGGGTGTGGAATGGAAAACATATGGGTAAACCTTGCTGCTGCTGAAAGGCTGAAAGTGCTTGGATATAAAATGAACTGCTGAGCCAGGACCATGCTGGCAGTCATTGTGTTGCTGTGCCTACAACTTGCCAGGACATCTGCTCAAAGCAGTCATTCCAGGCTATTCTGCCATGCAGACCTGTAGCTGATCCATTCAACTGAAATTTGGTCATTTCTTTATGATACCCCTGACTCACATGCAGAATCTGCCAGTTTCAATGACATTAAATCCAGATAAAGACAGTACCAAGTGTGGGTTCTGTGATTCAAAGCTATATGCTAAAAGAATAAAGAAATTTCAGAAGAAACTATTTCAACAAAATTATGAAAGTTTGACTTTAAAATAATCAAAAATTTATAAAATAGCAGAAGGTGATATCAGATGAATTTTAGTTAGCTTTAAGTGGATTCTTTAAGTATTTATACTCAGAAGTTTTTGTCTCACACATATAATCAATCTATTGGTTGATTTCGTTCTTCCAAACCATTTAGTGTTCTGAAACTAACATAGGAGAAGTCTCCATGTCTACGATTATCCTCTAGTTTGCCATGCTAATAATTTTCTTCAGTTGAAAGTTAATTGAATTGAATTTACCAGATGTTTATTATCATCTGGGAAATAACTTCTAGTAAATCTGTAAGATGACTTCCACTTCCAGACTTTACAATGGCCTACATAATCAGCCTGCAGTTACTTATCTAATTTTCCTTCTTGTCTTCCTCTCACTCTAGTCATCTGTTATTTTTTCCTTAAACACACCAGGCCGACGCCTGCTTTAGTGCATTTGTACTGTAGTTCTCTCAGCCTGGAAAGTTTTCGCACAGGTATCTACTTAGCTAACTCCTTTACCAACTTCATGTCTTTGCTCTAGTCTCACCTTCTCAATGAGGTCTACTCTCACCATTGTAGTTACAATGTAAAGTTTCCTCCAAGTTCTTCTCCAGCACGCTTGCACAGATGAGGGACCTTCCCTCACCCTGGCCTGTACTCCCTTTCCTCTTTTTCCATAGTACTTATTACCTTCTAACATACTATATAATTGATTGATTGTAGTTATTATTTACTCTCTGTCTCCTCTAGAATGAAATCTCCGTGAAGGTATTAGTGTGTCATGGCTAATATAACAAATTAATTATTTTTTCAATTGAATCTCTTCTGAATGACTAGACTGAAATATGACCCCTTCTATTTCCATTTTTTAAACCCAGCTTTATGTTTTGTATATATGCTGTAATATCTGAGAAGGACTTCTTCACAGGTTATATATATATAAGGCATAACTCAGGGATATAGTGGGTTCGGCTCCAGACCACAGCAATAAAGTGAATATCCCAATAAAGGAAGACACACATTTTCTGGTTTCCAGTGCATATAAAGATAATGTTTAAGCCAGGTGTGGTGGCTCCCATTTGTAATCCCAGCTACTTGAGAGACTGAGGCCAGGAGTTCAAGACCAGCCTGAGTAACAAAGCAAGACACCATCTCTAAAGAAAACAAACAAACAAACTATCTAGGTGTCATAGTATATGTCTGCAGTCCCAGCTACTTGGGAGGCTCAGGCAGAAGGATCACTTGAGCCCAAGAGTTGCAGCCTACAGTGACCTATGACTGCACCACCAGGCCTTCAGTGACTTATAATCTTTTTGCTGGTAGAGTCTTGCCTTGATGTTGATGGCTGCCAACTCATCAGGGTGGTGGTTGCTGAAGGTAGGAGTACCTATGTCAAGTTCTTGAAATACGACAACAACAAGTTTTCCACATGGACTGACTCTTCACAAAAGATTTCTCTATTGCATGGAATGCCATTTGATAGCATTTTACCCAGAGTAGAAGCTTCAAAATTAGAATCAGTCCTCTCAAACCTTGCTACTGCTTTATCAACTAAGTTTATGGCATCTTCTAAATTCTTTGTTGTCATTTCAAGAATGCTTACAGCATCTTCACCAGGAGTAGATTTCATTTCAAGAAACCTCTTTCTTTGCTCATCCATAAGCAGCAACTCCTCATTTCTTCAGGTTCTATCATGAGACTTCAGCAATTTGGTCACATCTTCAGGCTCTACTTCTATTTCTAGTTCCCTTGCTATTTTCACCACATTAGCAGTTCGTTCCTTCACCGAAGTTTTGAACACCTCCAAGTCATCCATGAGGGTTGGAATCAACCTCTTCCAAATTCCTCTTAATGTTAGTATTTTGATCTCCTTCTGTGAATTACAAATTTCCTTAACGGATTAAGGATGGTGAATTCTGGATTATGGGAGGTGACAAGAGGGCTGACTAGAAACAGCCAGTGTGCACTGCTCTCACAGAGTGGAGATAGAGTGGCAAATAAATACTAGCTTTTCAAATGGATCATCTAGGAGGGCACATTGGGATTCATCAATGAAGTGATGAATTGTATCAGTAATAACAAATCTACCAACCAGAAAAAGCCCTAGACCAGATGGATTTACAGCCAAATTCTACCACACATATAAAGAAGAGCTGGTATCACTCCTACTGAAACTATTCTGAAAATCAAGGAGGAGGGACTCCTCCCTAATTCATTCTATGTGGCCAACATCATCTTAATGCCAAAACCTGGCAGAGACACAATCAAAAAAGCAAGCTTCAGGCCGGTATCCCTGATGAACATAGATGCAAAAATCCTCAACAAAATACTGACAAACCAAATCCAGCAGCACATCCAAAAGCCAATCCAGCACAATCAGGGAGGCTTTATCCCTGGAATGCAAGATTGGTTCAACATGTGCAAATCCATAAACATGATTCATCATTTAGACAGAACTAAAGACAAAAACCACATGGTCATCTCAATAGATGCAGAAAAGGCTTTTGATAAAATTCAACATCCCATCATGTTACAACCCCTCTACAAACTAGGCATCAAAGGAACATACCTCAAAATAATAAAAGCCATCTATGACAAATCTGCAGTCAACATCATACTGAATGGGAAAAAGCTTGAAGCATTCTGCTTGAGAACTGGAGCAAGACAAGGATGACCACTCTTACCACTCCTATTTAACCAAGTACTGGAAGTCCTAGCCAGAGCAATCAGGCAAGAGGAAGAAATAAAAGGCATCATCCAAAAAGGAAGAGAGGAAGCTAAAATATTTCTCTTTGCAGGCAATATGATTCTGTACCTAAAAATCCCCATAGTCTCTACCCAAAGGCTCCTAGGCCTGATAGACAACTACAGCAAGGTTCAGGATACAAAATTAATGTAAAAAACGGTATTATTTCTTTACACCAAAAACATCCAAGTTGGGAGTCAAATCAAGAGCACAAGCTTATTCACAATAGCTATAAAAAGAACAAAATACCTAAAAATACAGCAACCAAGGAGGTGAAAAATGTCTACAATGAAAATTACAAAACACTGCTCAAAGAAATCAGAGATGACATAAACAAATGGAAAAACATTCTACGTTAATAGACAGGGAGAATCAATATTGTTACAATAGCCATACTACCCAAAGCAATTTACAGATTCAATGCTATTTCTATCAAACTACCAATGACATTCTTCACAGAATTAGGAAAAAATTATTCTAAAACTCCTATGGAGCCAAAAAAGTGCCTGAATAGCCAAGCAACACTAACCAAAAAGAACAAAGCTGGAGACATCGCATTACAAAACTTCAAACTATACCCCAAAGCTACAGTATGCTACTGGTACAAAAAAAGACACATAGACTAACGGAACAGGTTAGAGAACCCAGAAATAAAGCCATACACCTACAACCATCTGATCTTTGACAAAGCTGGTAATAACAAGCAATGGGGGAAGCACCCTCTATTCAATAAGTCGTGCTGCAATAACTAGCCAGCCATATGCAGAAGATTGAAGCTGGACCTGTTCCTTTCACCATATACAAAAAATCGGCTCAACATCTATTAAATATTTAAATGTAAACATAAAACTATAAAAACCCTAGAAGACAACTAAGAAATACCATTCTGGATATTGGTCCTAGCAAAGACTTTATGACAAAGACTCCAAAAGCAATTGCCACAAAAACAAAAATTGAAGTGTGGGACCTAATTGAACAAATAACTTTTGCATACTGAAAGAAACTATCAGCAGAATAAACAGACAACCTACGGAATGGGAGAAAATGTTTGAAAACTATGCATCTGACAAAGGTCTAATATCCAGAATCTATAAGGAACTTAAGCAAATCAACAAGCATAAAACAACCCCATTTAAAAATGGGCAAAGGACATTTAAAAATGGCCAAAGTTCTCAAAAGAAAACATACACATAGCCAATAAGCTATGAAAAAATGCTCAATATCATTGATCATTAAGAGAAATGTAAATCAAAACCACAAGGAGATACCATCTCACACCACTCAGAATGGCTACTACTAAAAAGTCAGAAATAACAGAGGTTGATAAGGTTGCAGAGAAAAGGGAATGATTATACACTGCTGGTTGGAACATAAATTAGTTCAGCCAGTGTGGAAAGCAATCTGGAGATTCTCAAAGAAAATAAAACAGAACTACCATTCGACCCAGCAATCCTGTTACTGGGTATACACCAAAGGAATATAAATCATTCTACCATAAAGACACAGATATGTATGTTCATAGCAGCGTTATCACAATAGCAAAGACTTGGAATCAACCTAGGTGCCCATGAACAATGGATTGGATAAAGAAAATGTGGTACATGTACACCACTGAATATTACACAGACATAAAAAAAGAATAAGATCATGTCCTTTGCAGCAACATGGATGGATCTGGAGGCTATTATTGTAAGTGAACTAATGCAGGGACAGAAAACCAATACCACATGTTCAAACTTATAAGTAGGAACTAAACATTGAGTACACTTGAAAACAAAGAAGGGAAAAATAGACACCAGGACCTACTTGAGGATGAAAGGTGGGGGGAGGGTGAGGATTGAAAAACTACCTATCAAGTATTAGGTATTATGCTGATTATCTGGGTAACAAAATTATCTGTACAACAAACCTCCACAACACACAATTTGCACATGCAACAAACCTGCATACTTACCCCCTTGAATATAAAATAAAAGTTGGAAAGAAAAATGAATAAACAAAATACAAAGAATGGTGAATCCTTTCCAAAAGGATTTCATTTGGCTTTGCCCAAATACATCAGAGGAATCACTGCTGATGTCTGCTATAGCCTTATAAAATGTATTTTTTAAATAATAAGACTTAAAAGTAGAAATTACCTCTTGATCCACTGGCTGCAGAATGTATGTTGTGTTAGCAAGCATGAAAACGATATTCATCTCCTTGTATATATCTCCATTGGAGCTCTTGAGTTACCGTGTGCATTGTCAATGGGCAGCAATATTTTGAAAGGAATCTTTTTTTCTTGCCAGTAGGTCTCAGACATGGACTTAAAATACTCAGTAAACCACACTGTAAACAAATATGCTGTCATCCAGGCTTTGTTGTTTATGGAGCACAGAAAAAGTAGATTTTGCATAATTCTTAAGGGACCTAGGATTTTCAGAATGGTAAATGAGCGTTGGGCTTCAACTTAAAGTCACCAGCTGCATTAGCCCCTAACAATATAGTCAACGTGTACTTTAAAGCTTTGAAACCAGGCAGTGACTTCTCCTGTCCAGCTATGAAAGTCCTAGGTGGCATTTTCTTCCAATAGAAGGCTGTTTGTCTACATTGAAAATCTATTGTTTAGTGTAGCCACTTCTGTCAATGATCTTGGCTAGATCTTCTGGATAACTTGCTGCAGCTTCTCCATCAGCACTTACTGATTCACCTTGCACTTTTGTGTTATGGAGACAGCTTCTTTCCATAAACCTCATGAACTAACCTCTGCTAACTTCCAACTTTTCTTCTGCAGCTTCCTCACCTCTCTCAATCTTCATAGAATTGAGGAGAGTTAGGGCCTTGCTCTGGGTTAAGCTGTGGCTTGTGGGAATGTTGTGGCTAAAGCAGAGAATTGCAATAGGAAATTTTATATATATATTTTATAATATGCCTATTATATTTTTATGTTTTATATATTCATGACATTTCTCACATCACAATTTCATTAAACACTTTTATAACTTTTTCTCATGTCTAAGTCACCCTCTTTCCATAAAAAATACATGATACAGAAATAACATTTTATAATTTTACAAACTAAAAAATATATATACCAAGATAGCTCCTGTTGCAATTCTCTGCTTCATGGTTTATAGAAGTCACTTGAACAACTTAGTTACTTATAATGTCACCTGGGATGGAAACACAAACAGGCAGAAACAATCCATTGATCTCCCTTCCACTGAAGTCTCTACACTGCCCATTGGGGCCAATAAGCAGAGTACTTTATAAAGTTGTATTACACACTGGGTAAGAGCACAGGCCCTGGCACCAACATTCCTGGTTTAACTCCAGATGTGCCACAAATTCACTGTGACTTTAAGCAAATTTCTTAATCTCTCTGTGCCTTGATTTCCTTGACTGCAAATTGGGGGATAAGAAAGTACTACCTCTAGCACTGATATTTCCTGGCATGCACCAGCACCAGAGCTCTAGTTCTTAAAATATGGAAATACTTTCATGCCAGTAGATAAATATTATAGCTGCACCTACTCAAGCTCCCCAGTTCCCATACACACACAACCTCCACCCAGGCCCCTCCCCCAGGGTCACCTGTATGCTCCACAATGATGCAATTAAAATAAGGTACAGCAGCAGAAGAGGAATGAGTCCTCAATAGAGGTGAGACTTTTCTTCCTATCTTTAGTGGAAAAAATAGCAGCATGTTCTTATGTCAAGATAATGCCACAAGGGCTGGGAAAAATGACAGTAGAGTAGGACAGTAGCAAATCACTGGTCCAATTCCTTGAGTAGGCAGATGGGAGGGATACCTAATGCAAGGAAGGCAGATTTGCCTTTGACAGGAGGATGGACAGTTCATCTCTGGTAAAAGGAGCAAAAAGAACAGATGCAGTTAGTGGGAAGATGTGGTGGTGGGAGTTTGTGAAATTTTCTTCTAATTGATTCTGTTTCCTAGATCATATGAAAAAGTCATCAAAAGAGTAGAGAAAGGTGTGCTGGACCCCTATTGACTCCAATAGGGATGGCACCATGTCTGAGAGGCTGAAGAAGAGACCTGGGGACAGTGAACAAGACATAGGGTTTATTGGGGGAGCTTATACACAGGAACGTTCCAGTGGTGACAGGTTGCACAGGAGAACCACTGCTGCTGGTGGTGTTGTTAATTTAGTGCAAGTACATAGGCATGAAAACCAGGAGAGCCAATGATATAAATCCAAATCTAAGGGTAAGAGAAGATGAGAAGAGATGTCCTAGCTCAAACAGTGAGGCAGGGAAAATGGGGGCCAATTCCTCCTTCTTCTACCTTTGGTTGTATTCAGGCCCTCAATGGATTGAATGACACTGATCACACTGGGGAGGGCAATCACTTTATTGAGTCAAATTCGAATGCTAATCTCACCCAGAAACAATTTGACAGACACACACAGAAACAATGTTTAATCTAGATATGCCATGGCCCACTTAAGTTGATACATACAATTAATCAGTAGATAGATGATAGATAGATAGATGATAGATAGATGATAGATAGATAGATGATAGATGATAGATAGATAGATATAGATAGATAGATAGATAGATAGATAGATAGATAGATAGATAGATAGATGTATTAGTCCATTTTCACACTGCTGATAAAGACATACCCAAGCACCCAAGACTGGGTAATTTATTTTAAAAAAGAAGTTTAATAGACTCACAGTTCCACGTGGCTGGGGAGGCCTCACAATCACAGTGGAAGGTAAAAGGCACATCTTACATGCCAGCAGACAAGAGATAATGAAAATCAAGCGAAAGAGGTTTCCCCTTATAAAACCATCAGATCTCGTGAGACTTATTCACTACCATGAGAACAGTATGGGGGAACCGCCCCCATGATTCAATTATCTCCCACCAGGTCCCTCCCACAACAAGTGGGAATTATGGGAACTACAATGCAAGATGAGATTTGGATGAAGACACAGCCAAACCATATCAGATGGATAGATGATAGATAGACAGATAGAAAGATGATAGATAGACAGACAGACAGACTGATAGGTAGATGATGATAGATAGATGATAGATGATAGATAGATAGATAGATAGATAGATAGATAGATAGATAGATGATAGATAGATAGATAGATAGATAGATAGATAGATAGATGATAGATAGATCCTCAAAAAATGGTTTAAATTGTTAAAAGGTAGGGAGACACAAATGGGCACATGTCTTTAGAGTTTAAAGGAAACAGGGATGAAAGATATAAATTTAGCAATCGTTAACGTTTGGACTATATGGGACGAGATGAGCTAACCTAGAGAGGAAAGGTGGAGAGTGAAGAAAAAGCAGCCTGGTCCTGCCACCAGTCTGTGGTATTTTGTTATGGCAACTTTAGCAAACTAATACAGAACTAATGCATAATTCATTCTATAATATAGATTCAGTTCTTTACAACTAATAATTTTGTCCTTGTAATGTCCAAAGTTAAATTTTTTAAATGTAGAAAAAATCTTTGTGTACTAGAAATGGTCTTCTTAGGAAACCAACAAAACCCAAGACATATGTTAAAATAGTTTTGATGGCATCCAAATTAAGGATTTCAGTTCAACAAAGGAGCATACCCAAAGTTCTCTCAACAAAGAATATCAAATTTAAAAGGTAATGGAAAGACTAAGAGCCGATGTTTGCAATGTCTAAAATTGATAAGGGACTAATATTTAAAATATATTTAAAGAATACCTGCTAATCAACAAAAGTAAACAGAAAAAAAAATCAAAAGAAAAAATAGGCAAAGACTATGTTAGGCAATTTACAGAAAAAGAACCCTAAATAGCTATTTAAATATGAAGTAGATTGAATGCTACTGGTGGAGACGTAAAAATGCGCAGCCATTCTGGAAAGCATGCTTTATTTGCTAGGAAATTAAGTATGTACATGATTTGCCCTTTGATACAACAATATTATTCCCAATATATTTGCCAGAAAAATGCTTAAACTGCCCTGTATAGGAACATGTATGAGGATACAAACTATGAAGCTGTTTGTGTTATAGGGAACTGATGGCAACTTTGGTGCCCATCATTAGGAGATTTGATAATATGATGTGGTGGTGGTTATGTCCTATAGATAGAGTAATAGATGTATGTAGACAAATGTGGATAAACCTTAAGAGCGTAGTTGAGTTTTAAAAAAGTAAGTCAAGCACTTTGTTAGGTGACTACTACCTCACTTTATTTTCTAAACAAGGAGACAGAGACAGGCAAAGTTAACTTGCCAACTTGCACATGATAAGTGATAGGCCTAGTATTGAAGACAGACTGTAAAGAGATCACAAAGCTCATCTTCTTAACCTCTCTATTATGTGCAGGAATGACATTGTTTTTAAGAATTAAAGAAGAAAAATATGTGATTATTTCAATAAAAGTGGAAAAGATACTTGATACAATGCAATATCAATTCCTGAGTTAAAAAAAATAGTCAACTTTCCTTGCGTGATCAAAAAAATAAATATTTCTCAGAAGCCAACAGCAAATGCAATACTCAGGGGTGAAACAAGAGAGCAGAGTTTCTCAAGCAGGTATTAAGGGAGGAGATGGCCACAGGTATGTTTAGAAAAAAATAAGTCTTCCCCAGAGTAAATACGTTTAATAGCTAAACAAATTAAACAGATTTATTTATCACTGGCAATTTTCTCAGAGGCTTTAACAGGCTACTATGTTTGTTCTGTGACTCTCTTGAAAGGGAATATAAGGTGCTATTTCCCAAGCTTCTTTGATTACTAAGCCCTTTGTTCTCAGCTCTGGAAACTAGTGTTCACAGCTACAATTTTGCAAAGACTGCACTAAAGACATCTGGACTAAAATTACTAACAAAATAAAGATTCTCACTATGACCACTATGATTTAGCACTATTCTAGATTACTTGTCAGTGCAATAAAAGAGAAAAAAATAAAATATAAATATTGGAAAGAAAAAAACTGTTTGTAAATGATTTAATTGTCTACGTCAAGATGAAGACAATCAATTAAAAACTAAAAAAGACAATAACTTAGAGCGTTAGATAAAAAATAAGTATGTATATAAATTGATCTCTATCCTCAATGAGCTTACAATTTGTCCAGAAAGACTTATGCATAGTGAGTGAAGAAAATAAGAGGGGAAAAATCATTGAAAATGCATAAATTATTTAATAACTCCACTAGTCTTATCTCAAGGGTAGTAATAACGATTGGAGAAAAAATACATTTCCTTTGCTTCTGAATTTTGTATTTTCATAGAGAATTGTATTAATCCATATGCTACTCAATAATACAATTAGACATAACTCTGCCCATAGTTAGCCATGTGACTTTTGACAAGGTAGCTCTCCTGGGTCAAAAATTTTATAGAATCTCAGGATTTTTTTAAAAATTGGGATCACCTAATACAGACCACAAAGCCTTACAAATATGAACACTTATGTCCACATCAGAGATTTTATCATAAGAGATCAAAATATGCACAATGGTGTTCATGCCACATTTTAGAGTGAAACTAACATTGTAGGTGTACACAAAAGCCTATTCAAAGAAATTATGGTACATCAATCTTAAGGTATACTAAGCTAATCTTAAAAATTATGTGACCACATGAGAAAGGGTTCATAATACGATAACAGAGAAAAGAAGATTACAAAACAGCATGTACAGTGCGACCTCAGGTTTACAAATACACACACACTCAGGTCTCTACTTAACCCACAGCTGGTTACCTTTGAGCAAGCAACAGCTTGAACAACCATATGTGAGTACGCTGTATATTAAAATATTACCAGTGCTTATCTCTTCTGAGTAAGATTTTTGGTGATTTGTATTTCCTTCAGGATTTCCATGTTTGCAAAATCTTCAAAATTCTCTGTAATTGGAAAACAAAAATTCAACAAATGGTGTTTAACTTACCTATTTCAACTGCAAAGTCTATTTTTTAATCCTCTTGAATGATACTCATCCTAGCCTGTTTTTCCATTCCATTCTTAAAAGCCTCCTACGAAGTGGTCTACAAATCCCTGGAAAGAGCTCCCAAATGTCAGAAAATATGTCTTTACACTTTGCTATAATCTGATTTTCACTACAACCTCTATTAAATGCTCATGAATGATAAGTTCATTCCTGTTACAAATCATAGCTCTTCAGAAGGTTTTATGATAGTAAGCATATTCCTCTGGTTCTTCTTTTCTCCAGATTAAATATCCCCCAGTTCTTTACATTATTCCATTTTGTGGCATACATTTGTATTTCCCTGAGCATGTATAAAGATCTTATCACCTTCAGGATAAGAAAGAGGTGGATACAGTTCTGGCCACTGACTAGTTCCCAAACTAGAATACGCATGATAAAAACAGTAGCTGATCTATCACTTTGTGATGTAGTATGTGACTTGCTCAGACTTTAAAGAATGAGTTGCCGAAAGACACTGATTTTGCCAATTTAAAATAGCAATGGTTTTCAAATAAAATGCTCAAATTATTAATCTATTTTTGGAAGAGTCAAAGCCTGCCTGTCAATTGTCTAAACTGGGGTTAGGGTAAGTCATAACCTGAAAGTTGTTCAAGTAGCAAAATGTCATCTCCATTCTGTTCTGTTGCTCAAGAAATCTCTTAATGATTCCATCCAGAGTAAGGAGTCAGAAAAAGAACGGTTCTACCCATCTGTGTATGGGTAAGGGAGAGAGAGAAAGAAAGAGGCCCATTGTTAGTAAGAAATATCTCGGCCTCAAAGATTTATAAATATTTCTAGTAACAGGGTATCTTAACAAAAAAATTCCAGTAAAAGCAAACAAAAGAATATAAATCTTCCATGCAGGCTTGTAAAACTATTTAGTCATACAAATAGACCTACCATATAAAAATAAGTAGATAAAAGAAAACAAAAGTATTTAATTGAAATACAGGATTGAGAAAACCATGGTAGCATTCAAATATGATGAAAGCTAAAAGACACAACCACAGTTACATCTCTAGACAAAGCGTTGAGTAACAGCCCAATGGAGGAGACATGCATAGCAGCCCTCTTTCATGCTGACACCCTTGACTCTCAATTACTGAGACACTGAGTCATAGGGAAGATGATTCCACAATGTAATGTCCTGAATTGTCCTTAGTTCCCTGTGATAACTTTTCAACTGGGAAGTTTCGTTTCTGCAGTTATTCCCCAAGTTCTGCATCATCAGTCTCTCCTCCTCTATGCAATCATCCTGGCACATTGAGAAATACCCTCAGATCCTCCTTCCTGGACTCCAAGTCCCCCTCTAGCTATTGTCTCATTTTCCTATTCCACTTCAAAACAAAGCTTAGCAAAATAGCCCACAATACTCTGCCTCCATCTCTACGCCTTCCATTCCCTTTTTAAAACATTTTCATTAATTTTTAGTGACATTAATAATACTTATTCAACGTACCAATGAGAAGTGAAAATAGTGTAAAGGTGTTTTGTGTAAGGAAACCGGTGTTAATAACATGGTTTGTATTCATCTACATCCTCTTCCACATACATGGAGATATATATGCACATATATGGAGATTTTGTTGTTGCTTGTCCTTACAAAGTGAAGTTGTATGGTATAAATTATTTGCTACTTTCTTTATTGATTTGACAATCCATTATATAACCCACTCCAGTCCAGGCATGGTGGCTCACACCTGTAATCCTAGCACTTTGGGAAGCCGAGGCAGGTGCATCGTTTTGAGCTCAGGGCAACATGGCAAAACCCCGTCTTGACAAAAAAGCTCAAGAGCTAGCCAGGAGTTGGTAGTGCATGCCTGTAGTCCCAGCTACTAGGGAGGCTAAGGCTGGAGAATCACTTGAGTCTGGGTAGCGGAGGTTGCAGTGAGCCAAGATCATGCCACTGCACTCCAGCCTAGGTGACAGAGCAAGATTCTGTCTCAAAAAATAAATAAATAAATACTCCAATCTGGCTTCTATCCTATCATGCCAATAAAGACGCTTGTCAACAGCATACACACACACACACGCACACACACACACACATACACACACTATCCATGTTACCAGCTAGTTTCATGCCATCATAGTAATCATTTGATTACTTTGATGTTTCTTACCTTACTCTAGTGCCTAGCAGTATGATAGGTGACTATCTCTAACTTCTTAAAGCACAATCCTCACTTGGCTTAATGACATCTCAGTTCCTGATTTTCTTTCTGTCTCCCTGGGTGTCTCTACAATCTTTGTTCACTTCTCCACTGACTCCCAAAATTTTGGGGCTCCATCCAAAATTCTTTTTACTTTTCTACCTCTACAATCCAACTTGATATTGAATAGAAATCTCAAATCTCCCATATTCAAAATTAAACAGATCTTCACCCCAATTACCCATTCACTCCAGCAAACATTCAGGTGTATCATCAAGTAGAATAGACTGAACAGTTTCTTTCTTTTTTTTTTTTTTTTTTTGAGACGGAGTCTCGCTCTGTCACCCAGGCTGGAGTGCAGTGGCGCAATCTCGGCTCACTGCAAGCTCCGCCTCCCGGGTTCACGCCATTCTCCTGCCTCAGCCTCTCCGAGTAGCTGGGACTGCAGGCGCCCGCCACCACGCCCGGCTAATTTTTTTGTATTTTTAGTAGAGACGGGGTTTTACCGTAGTCTCGATCTCCTGACCTCGTGATCCGCCCGCCTCGGCCTCCCAAAGTGCTGGGATTACAAGCGTGAGCCACCGCGCCCGGCCAGGCTGAACAGTTTCTAAACAGCAGAAATACAAAGAACTATAGCTCATGAAATAGAGTTAAATAGCACGGGAGATTAGAGAAAGGGCTCCTGAGAGACAACCTCTAGGTGTGAATTCTGACTCTCCTATTTATTATAAAGTGCGACTTTAAGCAAGTTATTAAATCTCTCAGTGCCTTATTTTCCTTGGTTATAAATTAAAGCAAGGCAAGTAAGGAGCTCTTTGCCATAGATTTATTGTGAAGCTTAAATTAAATAATCTACCTAAAGCACTTAGCACCCTGCGGATAGGCAGCATTCAAACAAGCAAGCATTTCCTGTTATTACTAACTTCCTGGAGAATTCATATTTCTATAACGCACATATTTACTAAGTGCACTGAATAGATTATACGCAACCTGAGCTGTCACTGAGGAAATATTGGGAGAACAAAATTGACAAGAACCCTGTCCACAAAGGGCTTAGTATTGGCAGGAAACAGACAGAAATAATAGGCAATCAATGTAATGTGAACATAGAAAAGAGGATGCAGGGATTGTCTACATATATATATATACACACACCCATACACACACACACACGTATATATGTATAGAGTTATATATAATTTCTATTAAAAATACAAACTAGAAATGTTTGGTCAACTGCTGGATGAACTGACCTCTATTTACTAATGCGATGACTAAGTAGGCAAATTGAATGGATCAACTGTTTTAGCATCATAACAAAGCATGCCAGGTTTCTATGTTATAGTCCTTGCTCCAAAGCTTTGTCTTGCTTCCCTGTAGGTTTTAGTCACTTGGATTCTCTCATTGTCCTGATCTTCATACTGGAGGAAAAACTAAGTACTCAAGGGACGTTCAGAAGTGAATTTATAGCAATGAGGAGCTGGTTGGACTCAAGGGGGAGGCAGTGGAAGGAAAGCAAAGAATGTCATGCAGCAGGAATGGAAAGTTGAAAAGAGTCTGCAAAGAGCAGGCCCCATCCTTCCTGTAAAATAAAATAGCAAAAGTGAGATTTCTTCTTTATGCTTTCTTCTCTGACTCATCCTCAGTAGAAATTTGCAAATTAAAAATATAAACCATGGCGTATAGGAAAATCAGTCCAAATAGGCAAAACATCTGCATTTTAAAAATTTTTAAATGCAGTTTTACTACCTTTAAGAATATAAAATAATGAAGCTATTTCCCAGGCGTCAGGAAAGAGATCTATATCTATGTAGATAAAAATCACAGTATCTGCTTTTAAGATGCTCAAAATCTGAAGAAGGAAAGAACAGAGGGTACTGCAATTGTCTCCTAACTCAGCTATTTTGATTTATCCTTCCTGCCTTCCAATCCCTCCAGGAGCCTGAGTGATCTTTGTAAAAGCCAGATATAATCCAGACCCTCCTTTATTCAAAGGCTTGCCTTGCTATTAGAATAAAATGCAAACTGCTGGGCCTATCTGGCCCTCCATAATCTAGACCCTGCTGCTTTTTCAGCTTCATTCCTTATTATCACCTCACTATACTCTTCTCCTTCCCTTCATCTTGGACCCTACATTCCTAGTCAATGTACATGAATGACATACATTTTTTTTTAAAGTGCCAGGCTTTGCTTGTGAATCTCCCTCTGGGTGGAATACTATTCCTCTATTCTACCTGATGAATATACTGCCATCTTGCAAGGTAGTTCAAATATCACCTCTCCTATGAAACCTTTTTCTGACGGAGACACACACCCACATAAGAATTGTCTTCTCATTCCTCACAGTATCCCAACACGTTTCCACCATTGAGCCTTAATACTGTGCACCACTCTGAGGTGTATGTTGTCCTGCTTCTTGTTTCAGGACTGAGGCACCAAGTCTCAGCCAAATCCCTCGGGGAAATTGCTCTCATCCAGAAAGAACCTCTTTTCCCCAGGGCAGCTCAAATTCCTTAATTAGTCAGTGAAGAGGATGGGGTACAAAGGACCCCTTGCTCCAAAGTGAGACAACAAGCACTTTTCTATCCCAGACCCAGAGCTCCCATGAGGACTTTGTGGTAACAGTTGAACTGCTTTCACTGCCCTGCACTCTTCCCTTCACTTCCCCACCAGGGCTGACCAGGGTGTACCCCCCAGCAAACTGCCTACAGGTTCAACTCCACCATGGAGTGTATTTCTCAGGAACTCTAACATAGACACTGTGTTTTACACATTTATTTTTTTTTACAGCTCATCTTCACACATTGACTACATGAATGTATCCCTCACTGCAGGTTGCCAGTAAAAACTTGCCAAAATAATGAATAAACAATAATATAAATCAAGTTGTATTAAGTTTGCTCTTGGTCAGGAGTGGCAGAGACTCCATGTCTTCTCCCATATCAATCTCCCAATCCTTTAAACTCATAAAATGTGTACAGTTTAGTTGGGCTTATGGCCACCCAGCATGGAAACTACATGTCTCAGCTTCTCTTAAATCTAGCTGTGTCCATGAGACTGAGTCTTGGCCAAGAGCATATAAGTAAGAGTATGTGCAAATTTTGACTCATGCCTTTAGAATAGTTGTGTGCCCTCCTTCACCCCTGTTTTGTTCTTCCTACTCACTGTGATGTGGAAGCAATGATTACAGTTTGACCTTCTTTGGCCATTCTGACAAAGCCAACACTTAAAGATTGTAGGCTCTGGGTCCTCAGTACAAAGGAGCTGCTATACCAACATTGGGCTCAGAATATTAAGTGAAAGAGATATCAATATTCATCGTGTTTAAGCCCTGATATCTTGCAGTCTCTATTACAGCATTCTGTAACCTAATAAATATCAAAAATCGCAAAAACCTACTTTGCCTAAGGATCAATTTGCTAAATGCCAGTGTGTAAAATTTACCAAATTTATCTATTAACCCAAACCCTTTTCCTTCACATTTTTATAAAATTGTCAACAATTTGAAGTCCTCCAATAAAGGATGAGAAACTAGGACTCCAATTTCCTTAGACCTTTAGAACTCCCCTGCTTCTATTCCCTCCTTTCTCCTTAGTTTCCCACTCTCAAGAACTCAGCTGAGGTCATGCTATGACTGTCTCTTTTCTCTATCTTTCTTCAAGTAGAGGGTCCTCTGTATGTGTCCTGACTCATTTTAGTTGCAGCAGCATGGAGTTGAGGCAGACTCAATATTCCTTTAAATATCACTATAAAAAGACTCATCAAAATCTTACATGAATTGTCAAAAACTCCCCAAATTATTAAAATTATTAAAATCATCCTATCCAATATAAATTATTATAAATTGTACAAATACTTAAAAGAAAGGCAGGACTTAGCAAAATATAAATTAGAAACTTGGTCATTTGATTGATCCTTTGGTGATGGGTATTCTAAGAACTGATTTTAGGGACTTGAACTGGGATTTCTCCTTGTGACACTGGTGGGCTTGCTTGTTTCAGACTAATTCTCCTGCTGAGAACAAATAGAAAACGTGACCATTTTGTGTTTTTAAAATCTACTTGAAGGTATCAAAGAGCACCAGTAATGGAAGCTCAAAAGAAGGGAAACACAGAAAGGTTAGCATGGCATTTGCTGATTTATAATCTGTAGTTGAGAGTCTGAATGGACAAAAATTAGAATTCAGGGCCGCCTAAAGGGAAGGATCCTGGAAAGCAGTTAAAGCTTTTGGGTGGGTCTATGGAAGCATATACCTTAGAAGTAAAGGTAAAGTGGAACTGATCAGTCCTCACCAAAACTGAAGACCAGCTGCTAATCATCTAAATCCTTCACTGAATTAAATAGATAGTCCCTAATCTAACTGCTTTCCAGACATGGAAGTAAATTCTCTCTGAAGACAGACAACATTATCCAGAGCTTCAAATTATTCCCGTAATTCTTCATATACAATGATGTTATGACTGTGTTCCCACATAATTATATGTTGAAGCCCTGGCTCCCAGTACCTCAGAATGTGACTCTATTTGAGGACAAGACCTTTAAAACGGTAATTAGGTTAAAACAAGGCCATTAGGGCGGACTCTAATCCAATATGACTGGTGTCCTTATAAGAAAAGGAGATTAAGACACACAGAGAAACATCAGGGATGCACACACGGAGGAAACGCCATGGAAGGACACAGTAAGAAGGCAGCAATCTGCCAGGCAAGGATAGAGGCCTCAGGAGAAATCAAACCTACTTGATCTTGAATGTCTAGCTTCCAGAACTGTGAGAAAATAAATTTCTGTTGTTTAAGCCACCAAGACTGTGGTATTTTGTTATATAAACCCTAGAAAGTTACCATACGTGCCCTGAAATTAATGTCTACTAAGGGAGAAAAGAAAGAAACTGGCCACAAACTAAGGGATGAAAACCAATACAGAACAGACCTATGGGAGATCCGAATGTTGAAGTTAGAAAACATATCTTGAATTAATTGTCATTAATATGCCAGAAATTAAATGAAAAAAATAAAAAATCTCGTAGGAGAAGTGAAAAGAGTAAGAAAAAGAATAGACACTCTAGAAATTTTTAAATACAATAATTAAAATTAAAGTGACTTTAATAGAACATGAGACACAGCTGCAGAGAGAATTTGTGGGCTGGAAGATTAATCAGAAAAAAAAATATCCATACTGATGCAAAGATCATAGTGCAAAAATCTAACATACATGTAACTAGAGCTGCAGAAGGAGAAAAGGGAGAAAAAATTGATAAGAAGTAGTCATTGAGAAACAATGGCTGATAATTTTTTCCAAAACTGATGAAAAACATCAGACCATAGCATTCAGAACCTGTACAAACCATAAGCAAGATAAGATGATGAAAAGCCATTTAGGCCCCATACAATTGCTGGAAATCAAAGACAACGAGAAAATCTTAAAAGCTTCCAGAGATTATGGCTGACTTCTCAACAAACAATGCTATCATATATACAAAGTGTAAATAGAAAATAACTGCCAAACTAGAATTCTATACTCATCAAAAATATTCCTTGAAAATAAATGTAAAATAAAGATATTTTTTAGAAAAGCAAAAACTAAGAGAATTCATTACAAGCATACTAAAGAAATTCATTACCAGTACACTAAAGAATGTATTACCCAAGCTAAAAAAAAACTGAAAGAAAATTCTTTGAGCAGAAGGAAAATTATTCTAGCTAGAAGCCCTCTAATTTCTTAAGAAATTGAGAGCAATGGAAAGGATAATTATGTGGGTAAATCTAAACGACTATTGGACATATTATTTACCCACATATTTACTCCAATAATAATTTCTTATGGGTATAAAAAAACATTGAATTAAAATGCATGACAATGTTAGCCCAAAATGAAGGAGGTGAGTAAATGGAATTAAAGTATTCTAACACCAAGAAAATAATATAAGGAATAATATTAGACTTTAAATCAAGGATGCGTGATGTAGAGTACCCACTAACACCATAGTAAAATAGTAGATAACTAACAAGATAATTAGGAAGATAATAAAATAATTTTTAATGCTTACTTAATCATAAAGAGATCAAAAGAGAGAGGAAAAAGGAACATAGGACAAGGAGAATTAATAGTAAACAAATTAAACTTTGATATATTTAACTCATATATATCAATATTTGTAGCAAATGTACCAAATATTAGATAAATCTTAAATAAAAGATTATAAAACCGGGCTTTAGAAAAATAAGACTATATGCTGCTACAGAAGACACACCTTAAGTAAAAGTATATAGCTGATGTTTAAATCCGTAACATCCAGATGAGATCACCATGGTAGTAAATCTAGTTAGAAAGGGGATCTAAGGACTGAAATGCAAGGTTATGATGTTGAGAGGATGAGAAGGAACTAGCCAAAATAGTCTAAAAGTGGCCAGGGAAATGGAAAACCTGGTGAGTATGATGGGCTAGAAAGCCAAATCATGTAAATGTTTCAAGAATGAGACAGTAATCAACCATATCAAATTGTACTAATAAGTCAAAAACAAAGTGAGGACTAAGAAATGACTACTGGATTTAGCAACACAGTGGTCACTGGTAAGATTGACAAGAGCAATTTGAGTGGACTGATAGCAGTAAAAGCATGGTTGGAGAGGGTTCAAAAATCAAAGGACAACAGGCATCAGAAACCAAAAGTATAAGCAACTATTTCAAGTAGTCTTACTCCAGAGGAGAATGGGGACATGAGTCGAGAATCAAAGAAGTGAGATCAAGGGAAAAGCATTTTTGTTCGTTTTGTTTGGATTTGTTTAAGCAGAAGGAAAAAAGCAGCCCATCTCTGTGCTAGTCGGAATGATCCAGTAAAGAGACTAGAGGAAATTGCCTGCATGAGGTTTTGATTAGGTGGAAAAAGATGCAAACTCATGTACAATTCTCAATGGTAACATAGGCAACACACTTCTGTGTACAGTTGAACACATGGGAGCTTGAGGAAGTTTCTGTAGAATGCATCTATTTTTTTCTTAGTAAGGTAGAAAACAAGGTCATTAGCTGAGGATCAAGATGGAAGAAGAAATATGAAAGTTCGAATTGAGAAAAGAAATGAAACCATCTAGGAAAATGGCAAAGAGAGTAGACTAGAAAAATCGGCCGGGCGCGGTAGCTCACACCTGTAATCCCAGCACTTTGGGAGGCCGAGGTGGGCGGATCACCTGAGATCAGGAGTTCGAGACCAGCCTGGCCAACATGGCGAAACCCCATCTCTGCTAAAAGTACAAAAATTAGCCAGGTGGGATGGCGCTGGCCCCTGTAGTCCCAGCTACTCAGGAGACTGAGGTAGGAGAATCGCTTGAAACCGGGAGGCAGAGGTTGCATTGAGCTGAGATTGCACCACTGCGCTCCAGCCTGGGAGACAGAGCGAGACTCCATCTCAAAAAAAAAAAAAAAAAAAAAAAAAAGTAAAGTAAAAGATAAATAGGGTGTGATTGCTGAGCAGCACTGAAGGTTCCAAATAAAATCAGCCTGCAAGGATATAGAGGCAGTAATATTAATTGAGCTAACAGGCGAGAGAGAGAGAACAGTCATGAAATACTTCTACCTTCTTAGACTCAGGCTCTTGTCTGAGGCCTCTTCACAGACTTTGTTGTCTCATAAATCCATGCCTATGATCAAATTTCTCTTGCCTAGAGTACTCTTTTTTTTCTCTATTTTCCTGGCAAAAGTGTTTTTCATTCTCTGTGACTTCCCTGACCCGCGGAAAACAATTCCATTTTTCCAAATTTTGTGCCACCATTGTTCCCAGTAATTACTTCTATTATTGTACTTAGCACTATGTAGGATAATATTTTTATCATTAGTCTTCCAAAATTAACTACGGGATCCTTCAGGGAAAGACTATCTTCAGCATCTCTGTGTCTTTATCTAATACACTATCTAGGTATTCAATAACTTTTTATTCAAGGAACTGAAATAATAATAAATGCCCTACCTTTAATGAGAGTATTGGAATATTCCTGAAACTTTTTTCCAACAAGGAAGATTAAAACCAGCATGAAATTTTAACAATTTTTAGTAGACTATGTAATTGTCTACAAGTATAATATGAAAAGCTGCGGTGAACATGTCCTACCTCTTTACCCATCTCTTACCATTCTGTTGCAATGCCTAATGAAAATCTACATTAGAAATCTATTCTGAAATTTCAAGTAAA
The DNA here is from genome assembly GCF_009828535.3 of Hylobates moloch. Classification (NCBI taxonomy): domain Eukaryota; kingdom Metazoa; phylum Chordata; class Mammalia; order Primates; family Hylobatidae; genus Hylobates; species Hylobates moloch. The sequence goes on from NW_026652280.1 coordinate 147,652,608, forward strand.
TAAAATATAAATAAAGAACAGCCTTATTTTTTTCAACAAGAAATTTAAGACAAATGTGAGCAACTTTCATAGTGTGCATCTATTGGGTTATCCCTCCAGCCCCTCTTTATCTGAGCACCATCCACACACCAACCCCCTTCAAGTGGTTAAAAGAATGGCTGCCAGTAGTAGTCATGATTCTAGAGTGTAACTGGCCACATTCCCTGGCCACAGTTGACTGGTCTGAAAGTGAGTACTTTAACCAAGGTGGGCCAGTAAGAATTCTGACTCTAAAATTTAGAATTTGAAACAAAAGAAAAATTGAATCTGTTTTGCAGCCATTTTCTTCTATGTAGACCAAAGAAGTAAAAGAAGCCATTTTTTGCAAGAAGAAACTTGCAAAAGGAAAAATTATACAGACTTGGTGTGGTGCAGTGGCTCCCAGCACCTTGGGAGCCCAAGACAGGTGGATCACCTGAGGTCAGAAGTTCGAGACCAGCCTGGCCAAAATGGTGAAACCCTGTCTCTACTAAAAATACAAAAATTAGCCAGGTGTGGTGGCATATGCCTATAGTCCCAGCTACTCAGGAGGCAGAGGTAGAAGAATCGCTTGAACCTGAGAGGTGGGGAGGTTGCAGTGAGCCGAGATCATGCCACTGCACTCCTGCCTTGGCAACAGAGCAAGACTCTGTATAAAAAAAAAAATTATACAGACTCAACCAGAGTAGGTGAAGAGAGACACAGAAAGAGCCTGTTGGTATTGTAGCACCTAGTACTAGATCTTACTACCTGATCCTTGGGTACCATGATCTATCCCTACATCTTTCTGTTTCAATAAGCTTGAATGAAATCCTGTTGCCATAAGAAAAATTTACCAGAAACTCTCCAACTACAGTCTAATGTCAGTTTTACTCTTCAACAAAGTCATGTAAGCAACTATAATTAAATGATACAAGACATTTTCAACACCCATCTCCACAACGTGGTCATGGCTATCCACAATGTAAACTTTGATAAGAGGATGGTCTGGGGACTCCAGAATAGCAGCTTTTCATAGGTCTGTGTGGCTGAGACTGCAAAGAGTAGGGGCAGCCATAGAACGCTGGACACATGTAGAGAAGCTAAGAATTATGAGAGAAGGAACACGTTTGCCAGAATGAAAGAGGACTAGGGTTGACGTTTGCCCTCATTGCAATTCCCACCATGCAAGCAAGGAAACTATCATTGAGATAGATTCAAGAAAAACAATGAAATACAAAAGAAGGAAAGAAAAAAGGAGAAAGGAGAGAAGGAGAAAGTTCAAGAGATAGATGAGATGAACTCTTCGGCTTTCTTCAGACTTTAAAGGGAAACATGAGCTGTGAAAGTAGAGGCCAATTTTTGAATATTATAGCAATTGTAATAATAGTGCTTCTGCAGATTGTTAAAAACAAGCAAACAACGTGCCTGTTAAATTATTGGCTTTTCAAATTCTAACAACTCACTGGAAAAATAAAATTTGATCTTCCTTGAATTTCCTCTAAGTGGATATTTTTCTTTAGTTAAAAAAAAAAAAAGATCTATCATCAGACATCATCACAATAAAAAGTGTCTAGAGGACGGGCTAGCTTAGAAACACTTTGGGCTTGATGATCATTCCAAGATATTTTTCAAATATCTGTGGCTCCACCAAACCCAAAACACATTTTGTGTTTTACCAAACACCAAATAAGTTTTGCCAACCACTTTTTACATTTAATTTTTTAAATCATGTGTATTTTAAGTGAAATTTAATTCACATCTTTCTGATTTAGATATGTACAAATAATCAAAATTTTGTTTCGTAAGAACTATTGGTGTCCACAGAAGCATTTCAAAAACTTTCTGAATTATTTCAATAATATTTTAAAGTCTTTTTTCCTAGAAAAAGGCAATTTCTTGTTTTTCCCTTGAATTCACTTAAAACTTCCTCTTATTCCCCACTCTTATACCCCCAAAGTAATTAAAATATTAAAGGGAGGATTTTTGTTTTGTTTCCAGTTACAAATATAAGGAAGTTCCATGTTTTCCCTAATAACATAAAGATAGAAAACTAGGGAGATTTTCTTGCAGATCCTTTTACATGTTATTAGTGGAAAAAATGTATATTTAATGGAAGAATGTAATGCAAAGCATTTAAGACCCTACAATATGTGGCAACTTTGGCAAACTGTTTAGCATAGGCAAAGGTAAATAAGAATTAAATAAAAAACTAACTATGCAGCATTATATTATTACTGACAATGCTAAAACCAAAAAGACACTGGTCGGACACTTGTCAATTGCTTTTGACAAAAGCAATTGTTTGGTGGTTAGTTCTCTAAAACAAGATGTAATCAAGGGAGTTCATTTGAATTTTTGTGCATTCTTTCTTCCTACTTCATTCCTTCACCTGCCCGTCTCACACACACACACACACACACACACACACACTTTTTAAAATTAGTACTTAAAATTTAACATTTGACATCATAGTGCGATCCTTTTCATCTTTTCTTCTGAATAACTGGGAGAATTGTGCAGACTATCTTTGATAATTTAGAGAGGCTCTACCTCTTTGTAATAGTAATATAAATACCAAAAATAAAATATTTACATTTAATTTGAAGATTTAATTCAATATAATTATGTCTACACTAATAGTTCATCCCTATAATATTCTGCTCCTCTGATAAAAAATTCTTTCTATTCCAACATTGTTAGGATTCAACTTCTTAACCTTCTATCCCTTTACCTAAGTATTTTCATTCTTAAGCTGTTTACAATTTCAACTGATATTTGTGCACCTACCCTAATGTTTGCATCAAAATGTATAATGAATACATATTAAGACTAAAAACCACAGCCCTGACATCTCTATAAACATTAAATTCCACTCACATTTCTGTCTGTGTAGCATACCATTCTATCAGATCAAGAGATGATTTAAAGGATTCTGCATGCGAAGCCTTAGAGAAACTAAATTATCATCACCAGATCATAAAATTCCCAAATAAGTTTTACATTCATTTCTCTACACAAAGCTTGGGATATCAAATTCCTTCAACCTTAATATCTATAGATGGATTTAGAAATATCTTGTCAGCGGGAAAACAGCTTGCCAGCAGCACAGAGCTCGCAAAGAGGAAATTGCAAAACATTGTACTTTAAGAGTAGAAGAGGCATAAAAAGACTCTTCCCAGTAACAATAAATTATTTTTGAAATAGATTTTGTTTAACAATAATACACTTTTGCTTGGCATTTCTGGCCCAAGATCTCTCCTATCACATGTGTAGCAAACAATTATCTATAACATATCCTGTTTTATAGTCATACGGTGTGGCAATAGAAGTGAGAGCTGTGTAGTCACTTCTGGATTAGAACACCATCTCTGCTACTTCCCAGCTGTGTGACATTGGCTGGGTCACTTTACCTTTGTTGAGACTTGCAGGGTCACTGTGAAAATTTAAATGTTCCAGATACTATCCATTTTATCTCATTTAATTCTCACATCAACCTTGTGATATTCGATAAGTAACACTCTGTGATAATCTAATGGGTATTTTAGAATTAAATAAATATTTTAAGTTAAATGCCCACCACAGAAGATGGCACATAATAAACACAAGTGAGTTATCTTCCCCTACCATGTGGGAGCACATATAGTCCCTTGTTGCATAAAGACAGTAAAATGTGCATGTAGCTGTTTAGTTACTAAATACTTATTTCGGCCTTAATAAGCTCTGTTCGTCCTCTTTACAATTAGCTCTTGCATCACTAAGAAATGATTATAAAGTGTCCCCAACCCTCTACTGCTTAGAATTTCTGTTTTCTGTCCTCTCACAGGTCTAAACCAGCAAAGCTTATTGTAAAGACCATAACAAATGAATTTAGTTATCTCGCGTTCCAAAAGATTCCTTTCTTTCTTTAGTTTCTCTTCAGAGGCAAAGCAGAGGCAGTTCTAAAAGTTTCCACATCTCATAAAGCAAAGTAGGTGGGCTTCTTTTCCACTAAATCTTTCTTGTCTTCTACCCGTTTCAATAATTATTTTATTGCCCATTTTATTTAAAACACTTAGGATAGAAGGCTATCCTGTGTTCTCTGTTTTTTATGCATAGGCGAAACACACACAGCGGTTTGGTTGGTTAGGAACCGAAGAAAAATACACAGAGGAGATAATAAAAATCTTCCCCTGGCCAACAGACTGCAGCATTCCCGCAAGGAGCTGGTGGAACACTGATGAAATGCCTGGTGTTATTTAATTGTCATTGTTCCTATTGTTTTCCTTTCCATACAACATGAATTCTTAGTCATTAACTCACAACATAAGCAAATCTGTCTGTTCACTGGAGAACCCTGAAGAATTAGATGCTAGGACAAACAGCCAGGCAACAACTCATGCCTTGCTGGTGGCTCTGAAGTTCAAGTCCTGGGTACTGAGCTCCCTTGGCCCAGTAAGTAACATTTTTCCCTTTTCTGCAGGCTTTTCTTCCTAAAATTATAATGTGCATACATTAGGTTAGATGGTTTCTCTGGTTATACTATCATATTTGTATTTGAAGTTTAAACTTCTGTTTGGCAACCTATTTGTGTAGTTAGAAGACTTGCCTTTTCTGTAAAGAATTGTCTTAATGTTTATAAAATATTTTTGTTTCTTCAGACCCATATTAACTTTTAATTCATGCTTGTAATGTAGGTCCTCTGTCTTTATGCTTAAAAATACTTTGAGATTGCAAACATGCTCATAACATTTAAAAGTGAATTCTTATTGACACTGAACAAGCTTCTAGCACATATTTTCAAGTTTCAGCCCTCATTAGGCTGTCTAACGAGTTACTGAATGGCTAATACATGTATCAAAACTCAAGAAACGTGAAACTTCTGTTTGTGCCCAGCACTATACTAGGTAGTACAATATGGTAATATGTTTTAGATTTAAGCCAATGTATTATTAATATCAATAATAATAGAATCTCTATAATTCACTTAAGGATATAATTGCATATAATGTAATAATTATTTCTTTCCTGTATTGTCATTATTCCTATAATATTCTAAAATTCTACTCCTTCATTGTTTTAATTTAACTCTTCAACATTCTCTCCCATTGTTTAGAATACAAATTAATTTGCTAGACTACATAGCAAAAATGTGACCACAATCTTCTTTTTTTAAAAAAAATAAGGGGTGGTGTATCCCCCTTTCTCTGGAATATATTAGAATTCCTTTAGTTAGTACCTGTTTTCAACATGCAGTCATACTATTTTCTTCAAGCAGCTGGGTAACTTGCCTTTTTACATTTAACACTAAAAGGTCCAACAATTTATTACCAATATGAAGTTCAGGCATAAAATTTAAATCATCTTAATAGCAGAGTCCAGCCCTCTGACAAAAGCAATAACTATATTATATTGTTACAATTTATAGAAAACTAAAAATAGTTCTCCAAAATAGCCCTAGCTTGTTTTACTAGATGATTACTTTAACATCCTCTCTCTAACGTAATAAAACCAATCAATTGCTCAATTCTCCACATCACTCCATGTAGAAAGGCCCAATTCCACCATCTGCATATATGCAGTGCTATTTTTCGCTCACCAACACAGGCATAGAGTGGAAACGTACAAGCTGGAGTTGAAAAGCAATGAGTGCCTCATAAAAAGTTAACATAAATGCCAAGTGACATTACATTATCAGAAATAAAGAAGACAATTTAAGTGAATCATGAAAATGGAATGGGACCTTGAGAACATACCTCTAGATTTTATTCCCTCCTCCTACAGCTGAATCCGTTCTGTCCTCCTCTCCCAGGCCACTCAGTTTCAAACATTCTGTAAGACCCCACAAAGTGTCATAAATTTGTTGTCTAGGCTGTCTGGTAGAATTCATTTTATAAGTCTGGGTGAGGATCATGTTTTCATTTACAAATGCTTCGTTCTTTACAATTGAGAGAAAGACAAACCATAAATTCTTCTTGAATAAATCATGGGTTTGTTTACTGTTGTTTATATGAGGGAAACCATAAAGCCAAGCTATATTCCATTTGTTTTAGAAGGTTAAATCACACCATTTGAATGATCTAAATAAACAACAGGTGCCAACGCCAGACTAGGGCAAGATCCTGGAAAGAGAAGGATGCTGTCTCTGTTGTGATGCTTATGGTGGGACAACTGGCAGGTGGTCTGCAATATTATGTGATATACAGGTCACCAGAATAATTTTACACTCCACTTCCATGCAGATGTAGAGGGAACACTGACAAAATGGCAGGCTCTCAGTGCCCCTGGAGCCATCATCTAACTGCAGATATACACACTGGTTAAAATTGTCATTATCTCACTTGTCACCTGCTCAACAGAAGTTAAAAAGTAGGCCCTTGGAATCAAAATGAGGTAACGATACAAATATATATTAGCCTGCTCTTTCTACCACTTCCATGTTAGGGATTAATATCATCCACATACAGACAGATTGCTCTAAAGGACCAGTGTAAATAAGCTTTGTTTCCTTGGCCCCATTTCTGCCTGTTGTCTTTATGGATCATTCTTTCCTTGCAGTTGACATATAATGGTCTGAATGCTCCTTCTCAGAATCTTTTTTTTTTTTCATAACAGAGAGCTAAGGTAAGAACTAGGAAGTTGGCCAGCAACTCCTGAATCTTCTTTTCCTGGAACAACTTTGTTCCTTTGTTGAAATAATTAAGAACTTCAGAAACACCTGTACACAAATCCATATGAAAGTAAAGTGTAATTTTTGAATTATTTATATCACTTCTCTTTCCCAAATTACCATTAATAATCATGTGCGGTAAAAGAAACAACAATTATAAAAGTCAGACTTGGATCGGAGCCCTGGCTTAGACCTTTCCTATTGATCATTAGCAAGTGGGTGAATCTCTACAAACCTGTTTCCTGTTTTATAAAATGGTGAGAATAATGCCCACCTATCAAGAAAATTGCTAAATATTGTAACAAGTGCCTAGCAAATGAGTACCCAATAAGTACTGGCTATTATTCTTCTTAACATGCTATGAAATTGCCCACTGAACCCTTGTTCCTTGGCCATTATTCTGTCAGCTTGTTCAGTCAAGCTACCCACACTCTAATAAGAGTTCTAATAATTTCTCCCTCATCTAATAAGAAAGGCAGAGTAGTCCAGAGACAGAATGCTTGCTGGCCATTTCTTAGACCTGAATTTTAAAAATTAACCTTTTTTTTCTTCTACTTCTTTTCTTCCTTTGTCTCTCCTTTCTAACCCAAAAGCTTTTAGGTGGGGTTGAGCAAGGTAAGCATTAGCATAGGGGCTGTAGAGGAAGGGGAATCCTGGAGGAAATGTTGGAGCACAAGTAGAATAAGGAGTGAGCATGGCAGCCCAATGAGAGGTCAAGATAGTGGAAGAGAATGTCCCTGCTGGGAGACAGCCCAAGGTGTGTTGCCAAAGCTTGAGCAAAGTGAGGAAGGTATCCCTGAAGAAGGATGCCCAGGCAAGGGGTCTCAGAGGTAATGGAATGAGGACAGTCTCCATATATGGGTGCAATCCAGAATGGGATGTCAAATCCAAAGCAGGGTGAGGAGGATGTCCATATATCAAAGGGTAAGCAAGGTGCGTGGACCATCCTGGATGGAAAGGGTGTTGGCAGCAGGAAATCTGTTATACTCTGGGGAGCTGAGCAATAAGTAAATATATTGAGGCTGCTGGGAACTAATTTCTCAGTTGTTGAGGAATGAAAATTTGGAAGTACAGAAAGGGAAATCACAAATATGGAAACAGAAAGAGCTAAAATGATTCCTGTGGATTGGAATTGGAGATATCTCTGTGAACTCATAGTTTCAACATATAAACAGACATAGAAAAAATACAAATATACTAATATGTATCTACATATTCTCCAGCTCTGTGAACGCAAAGGGCCTTGGAGCAGCAACATTACAGTGACAATGAAGCTACCTAGCACCTAAGTAACTTGTAGACATAGATAGAATCGCTTTTCTGCTCCAGTGCCTACTCTGGGTGCTCCACTTGAAAAGCAGTAACTACCTAGATTTTGGTTTCTAAATACTATTCTCCAATAAAAAGACTCAGGAATCCTTGCAGAAATGGGTGATTCCAGAGCTGAGGAAGGAAAGGACAAGATGAGCCTGGAACTTCTTTTTGTGCCAGAAAATAAGGAAGTGCTCAAATAATATTTCAAAGGACACAGAAGCCAGCTTGAAGGAGATTTCTTCCATCAAATGGAAGGGACAATTTGAGCTTCAAAATAAATAATTATAGATTTGGATCTCAATCCTTTGAATAAAATAGAAACCCATGAGTTTACGCTCTTATAAATAAATTAAATAAGAAGTTTGATAAAGAAAGAGATATCTAGCTCACCTCAAGTACCTCTGCATAAAACATTTATTAATTATAAAGAGTAATTGATTACAAAGAGAAGCTGGCAGATACCTCCCCAATCAAACAATCAAAGTGATCATCACCAGTAATGGGACAAATAGAAATCTTGATGGGATACAATGAGAAGAACCCAGCACCACTTCTGTGATAGTCCTGCCAAAGACACACGAACAGAATCTAATCAACAGAAAACATAAGAAAAACATGCAGTGAGGACATTCCGCAAAATAACTGCCCTATAATCATCATAGTCATGAAAGTCAAGGAAAGAGTAAGGAAAGGTTGAAGGAGATTGAAAAGTCACACAGAACAACTGAATCGTAATGTGTGGTTTTGATGTGGACCTTTTTGGCTACAAAGGGCATTTTCTGGATAATCCATGAAACTTGAATCACGTTTGAGGATTAGATGGCAGTAATGTGTCTATGTTAATTTCAGAATTTTATTATTTTATTGTGGTTCATTATGATATTGTCCCCATTAGTTAAAAATACACACTAAAGTGTCCAGGAATGATGGGGCATCATGAAGCCTATCTGCTCTCAAATAATTCAGAAAAAAAAGTTATTTGTATTCTTCTTGCAATTTCTCCATAAATTCGAGACTGCTTTAAAGTAAAATACTTTTTTGTAAACAACCACACTAATATCAATGCACTGAAGTACAAGAACTTTCAATACATCATGAAGAGATAGAAGCAAAGATCTCAAAGCAATTCAGTGGTTGCTACAAGCTACCTAACAAGTTCTATGTGAAGGTTTGTAAAACAAAATATGCTTTATTGTTCATTCCATGGCCATTTCATGTTTGGCAGCCACCACTGCTTTTCAAGTGGAGCACCCAGAGTAGGCACTGGAGCAGAAAAGTGATTCTATCTATGTCTACAAGTTGCCACTACAGTGTTGAATGCCAAAATCCATCAGGGGAGCTTACGTCTTTGTTTATCTTTTGGCATGGGAAACCCTGTATGCCACCATGATTCCACATACAAGTTAATTTTGAAACCAAAATTGGCATCCCACAGGCCTATTTCAGTACCAGACAGCTTATGGTATGCGTAGTTTTAAAAATGTGCCATTAAAAAGGCAGCAGGGGCTGGGTGTGGTGGCTCACACCTGTAATCCCAGCACTTTGGGAGGCCAAGGCAGGCAGATCACCTGAGGTCAGGAGTTCGAGACCAGCCTGGCCAACACAACAAAACCCTGTCTCTACTAAACCACACACACACACACACACACACACAAAGTTAGCCAGGCATGGTAGTGTGTGCCTGAAATCTCAGCTACTCAGAAGGCTGAGGCAAGAGAATCGTTTGAGCCCAGGAGATGGAGGTTGCAGTGAGCAGACATCACGCCAGTGCACTCCAGCCTGGATGACAGAGAGGAAAGGAAGGAAAGAAGGAAGGAAGGAAGGAAGGAAGG
>NW_026652280.1:147662799-147701001 GCF_009828535.3 Hylobates moloch
AAAGGAAGGAACGAAGGAAGGAGGGAAGGAAGGGAGGAGGGGAGGAAGGAAGGAGGGAAAGAAGGAAGGCAGGCAGGCCAGCCATGCCAAAGTGGCTGACAATTTGACAGGCTTAAATAAAACCTAAGGTGGTTTATTGATGACATTTATAGAGTGCAAAATCTCACAATATAAAAAATAAAATGAAATAAAATAAAATGGTGATTAATCATTTGAGCATTTTTATATGTAAAAGTATTCTAAATAAATCTAATCCATAGTCAAATACAAAATGTATTTCACAAACATTATCTAGGTTTGGACCACTCCAAATATGAATCAATGTCCCAGTCAACTCAGAAAATTCTGCTGTTCCAGCTCTGGCTCCCAACTCTAGCAGAGGGTTTATCACACATCACAGTTAAAGGCAATCTCAGTCATTTGCAATCTTTATTAGTTTTTCCCTATTGTGGTTTGCAGACCATCAATCGCAAAAAGAGAAAAAACAGGGGATATATTTATTTTGTTTTTATTTAAATGGTATCTATTCTATACACTATTTTTGGTCTGCTCGTTTTCCTCTTAGCAGCATAGTAAAATATTGCAATTATTTTTTATGTCAAGAAACATTTTTCAGAATCTGGCTCCAAAGTATTTTCCTGTATAAATTTATCTTTTTAAAAAACTATTTTCTTATTAGTTGGCATTTTTGGTCTGCATCTCTGATTATTCCTTTTGTTAATTCCCTAAAAGTGAAATCACTGAGACAAAATCTGTACATACATTAAGGATTTTGGTAGTGTTAACAAATTGTCTTCCAGAAAAGTTTTAACGCTTAGTTCTCCCGTCAGCCTTTTCCTTCCTCTTCTTCTTGCCGGCAGTATTATCACATTTCAGTGAAATACGTTAAATTAATTTTTAAAGTAATCATACCTAATTCTGTAGGCCCTTCCTTGGAGGCAAAAAAATGTAGTGCTTAAAGAGTCAACATATTTGAGAACCAGGTTTTTTTGTTTGTTTTTCATTTTTTTATTTTGTTTTGCTTTTCAGGGAACACTATCGCCTTAAAAGGGTAGTTATCTACTTGTCTCAAAGAGAGTAACCTCGATCCTACCATCCTTCACGCAGTTGTCTGGCTAAAATAAATTGCCCACATGGCAAAGAAATACTTACTTCCTTGCACTTCTTTCTGAGTTCTGCACCAGTCATCTCAAGTGTTGCAACTCATTTCTTTTTGCCAAAATCAGCTCATTCACCAACTGTTTTAAATTAGCTATGGTTGAGATGGTGCTTGCATTTTGCTCCCCCCACTTTTAGAAACATAAATTTCCAAAACAATTACCTATTAAGCTAGAAGTCTCATGCTCTTGCTAAGCCTGAGGGCGATTTTTCTCTTTTGGTTTGTGCTTATTTTGGAAAGTCTGTAAATCCATTTAGTTCTGTCTGAGAATAAGATTGCCGAATAAATATAGGTGCTGTTTTTCACAGCCTAGTTCTTAGAATACTGTGCATTCTTTTGATTATTGTACTTGATTTTGACTTTCTTTAGTACTACTCAGAAAATATAAGATTATTCAATCCATTCACATTATTTTTAAAACAAAGATGCAGAAACACAAGATAAGACAATTGGGTTTAGCTAATTGAGTATGTTTAGAGAAAAGAGTTCTTGAAATATAAATGAGCAGACATTAAAATTATTTGCTTGGGTTTTTCAAAACCAAATGAATCTTTCTCACATTGCCAACAAGCAAAATTTATTTCTCTCACTATCCCATTATTGATGTTTTTTTTTTAATTTGATATATGTTATAGTATAGAGGGTAATGTAATATGAAAAGAACATTAAAAATGCAGTGAGGGAGGAAAAATCACTGTAGAACTATTATTGTATAGTCCTTTTGATTTTACTATTTGCTTTCATATAATGAAAATTTCAACCTAATGTTGCATACAAGTTATTTTTGCATTTAAATTTCCCTGCTTTTACACAGAGATCCATTTAAAATGAAGAAAATGAAACTGGAATTTTGCATTAATGGACATAGGGAAAAAATGCTATGTGAATGTTTTTCAGGTGCTAGTACAGATTCCAAAGTATTGTGTGCTCCATATTTTGGTCTAGTCACACAAGAGGACAATAACCAAACGGTTGTAATTTTTGAAGACTCCTAGACCGAGCAACAATATTAAATTGAAAACAAACTTCATATTAAATAGTTTATGAGACTCCTCGGTATTCAGCTTGACTCCTGCAATAGCTCATTTTTCAAAAGAATTTAGTATCAAATGGAGTTTTGTTTTTTGCAGACATCCATTTTTTTAAAACCTAGAGGTTCTTGTATTTGATTCTCTTGAGAAGGTATGTAGATATTCCTTCTGCCAAAAAATGTTGGATACTTTAGAGTGAACAAGATATTTTGCTATTTGGGTTCAATATACTGATAAATGACCCCATCTCTGCATACTGTAGAAATCAAGTCTGCAGGTGCTGTGCCCACCAAGCTCAGGCTGAACTCAGTAAAACAGGTAAACAGGATGGGGGGATGTGGAGCCAGAGACACCTGTTCTCTAATCTCAATTCTGCCACTTGCTGGCAATGTGACCTTGCAATCTTTTGACCTGCACGTCTCAGTTTTCCCAATTGTAAAATGGGAAAGATAGCAATGCTTACCTCACAGGGTTATTGTGAAGATCAAGAAATATAATGTATACGAACCACTTTGCAGGATTTAGAACTTTATAAGCACTATAATATATAACCTATTTTTCATTATCCTTTTTATTTTACTCTGTGTATAGCCTAGAAAACATAAAAACTGGATTATATCCAATACTTAAGCTTACTAGAATGTCACTTATTTTACTACTTCTCTTTTTTTTTTTTTTTTTGCTGCTCATGATGTAGCTAGCTTATAAATACAGCATTTCATGTACTTACACATAAGATTCAAAAATGCAATTTTCTTAGGAGTGCGTTTTCTCGCTTTTAAAAATTTTTTTACATTAAAAAAAGACAAAATCAAATATTATTTGGCAAGATTCAGAATAGCCTCAAAAGCTATTTTAAGCTTCAAGTACTTAAAAAGTTTTTGAAACTTTAAAATTATCAATGGTAAAATTATTTTAAAGCAATTCACAGGGGTATTTTTCCATGTGAAAAACTAATTAATTTACTCAAGAAATTTCATTCAACATGTATTATTAGGTGCCTGCTATAATAAGGACCTACTAAGTAGGTATTACCTACCTATTTCAAGCAACTGCCTGGTAATGAGCAGATGAAAACTACTGCTGGGTTCCTCGCAGAGCTTGGCATTGCTAACATCATTCAACTCCCATTGTTCACAATCCTAGGAAACTTGATAGGTAAGTCCTAGGATTTATCCTTTCAAACATACACCTGTTTAAAAATGAATAAACAAAACATTGAGATTCTACTTACAATTGTATTTTTTTGGTTGTGAAAAAAATTTTGTTATTTATAAATCAATTACACAATAAAATAATTATTTTTAAAAGTCACAAATACAATCGTTGCGTAAAGCGAGTTTGGCATCAAGTATCTATTAAATATGTTGCAAACTATTTTCCAAAGAGATGTGCTCCAAACCCTCTGAAGGCTTTATAATTTTGTATTAGATAACAAGTGAACAAAACTGACAATAAATATTCCAACAATAATTTTTTAAAATACTAAGTGGTAAATACTATTCTAAGTGGCAAAACAATCTATTACTCAGACTACCTGAAAATTTCACTGAAGTCATAAAACGTTATACAAAATTGGTATTTACACATTTAAAATCCTGATTGTATTTTTCTTGAATAATAATACATACAAAAACTCAAAGGGTTGATAAAGAAATAATTCAAAGTCCTAGTAAGTCAACAAACAGATTTCATTATAAGCTGAACATAAAAGAGACACCATTGTTTGCTTCTCTTTTCAAAAATTATCACGGCACTTTGTCAAATGGAAGCAGCATTCGGAACAATGGTTCTCAAATCTTTGTGTGCATAAACGTCATGCAGGTTTGTACCACACAGATTCCTGGGCCCTGTTCCCAGTCTGAGCTCTCATTAATGAATCTGAGGAATCTGCATTTTGAACAAGATCCACGAGTATTTTATTTTATTTTATCACCCAAGCTGGAGTGCAGTGGTACAATTGTATTTTTTCTGGAACTTTTTCCACTCGATTAGAACCATTTAGATAAAACCTCTGAAGAGTATTGAATTAGTCTTATTTTTATAAAAATCCACTAGCTGTGACTGTACAATGCCAAAATAAATTTTTTAATTTTAATTTTATATAAGCTCATTGTTTGGAATCACATAAGCTACCCCTTAGGATACTTTTGAAATGACATAGTGTTTGTACAACACTGAGTACAGACTAACACAATAAATGACAGCTATTAGTATTATTAGTATTATTACTCACAACCATGACCATAGGGAGGAAGATTTATGTCCACATTTTAGACTGCATAGCATCAATCTTTTTATTATTTTATTTTATTTTATTTTTTTATTTTATTTTGAGACAGGGTCTTGCTCTGTCACTCAGGCTTAAACACAGTGGTGTGGTAATAGCTCACTGCAGCCTCAATCTTCCAGGCTCAAGCAATCCTCCCACCCCAGTCTCCTGAGTAGCAGGGAGTACAAGCATGAGCCACCATGCGCAGCTGATTTTTTTATTTTTTTGTAGAGAGGGGGTCTTGCTATGTTGCCCTGGCTGGTCTTGAATTCCTGGGCTCAAGCAATCTTCCCACCTCAGCCTCCCCAAGTTCTGGGATTACAAGCATGAGCCACCATGCCCAGCCAGCATTCATCTTTTGCCTACTATAATATACTTCACAATGCAAATTCAACATATGTAATAACAACTTTTATATTATATAAATAATATTTAATGTGTTAAATAATATTTAATATTAAATATTATTAAACAAATCATATTTAAATGTGTTAAATATTTTTCTATTTTTGAGAGGCCTTCTCTTGCCTAAATCTGCAGACATTGATTTCTCATAACAATTCTGAAAGGTCTATGTTTGTTTCATCATTTTACAATGAGAAAACGGAGGCTCCTGGAGTGAAATCATCTGGCCGCATTGACACAGTTAGTAAATGGCAGCATTTGTCTGACTACATAGTCTTCACATTTGTTGTGCTGCCTCTTCTGGAACACTTTTACTCATAAAACTGAATTTATAAAATTGTTTTTCAAGCCGTTCTTTCTTCTTGAATCCAGAATCCCCAGAGACTCCAAAAAGATGTCTGGGATTTGCTAACAACTATTCTGACAAAACTATACACAAAGAAAAATTTTTTCAGTTTGTATCTTGTTACCCAAACTTATTTCCCAATAGTAGAAAAACTGAAGTTGATTTGAGTGAAAAAAGCATCACCTTGACAGCTTAACGTTTAGGCTGATAATATATAGTTCCTTTCTCTCTCCCATTTTGTCTTCTATGTAACAGAAACCAAGGGACAACATACAGGAAGCTCAGTAGAAGTTTCCTGTCTGGGCATCAGCTGAACACACACATACCACAATGTGATATTTGCCTTCTTCTATCATGGATAAAAAGACTAAAGCGACTTTGGAAATCAGACCACAGTTGGGTAACAAATGTGTCCCTGCAGAAAATGGAGAAAATGAAATGTCTTTCACTTAAAACTAAGCATATAGTAGCAGTTAAAATTGCACCAGCTTTACTGACACATGTCAGCTTCTAGACTGGCAAAGTAATTCAGCAGGAGAAACATCGATGATTTAAAATTTGGTTCCCACTAGAAACTCCAGGAAAGATGGAGAAGCAAGCTGTGTAGTTACTGCTGAAATAAAAAGAAGCCTGTTGTTAGGACAGGGAAGGTATCTGGTTTGTACAGAAATTAACAGGACCTGAAGTGCTTTTTTAATTTTTTTAAACTTTTTTTTATGTTAAAGGATGCATTTGCAAGTTTGTTATATATGTAAACTTGTGTCACAGAGGTTTGTTATACAGATATTTTGTCACCCAGGTACTAAGCCTAGTACCCAATAGTCACTTGTTCTGATCCTAGTTTCTAGGATCCTGATTTCTAGTTTTGTGAAGAATGTCGTTGGTAGTTTGGTAGGAATAGCATTGAATCTGTAAATTGCTTTGGCAGTATGGCCATTGTAATGATATTGATTCTTCCTATCCATGAGCGTGGAATATTTTTCCATTTGTTTGTGTCACCTCTGATTTCTTTGAACAGTGTTTTGTAATTCTCATTGTAAAGATCTTTCACCTCCCTGGTTAGCTGTATTGCTAGGTATTTTATTCTTTTGTGGCAATTGTGAATGGGAGTGTGTTCCTGGTTTGACTCTCAGCTTGACTGTTGTTGGTACGTAGGAATGCTAGAGATTTTTGTATGTTGATTTTGTATTCTGAAACTTTGCTGAAGTTTTTTTTTATCAGCACAAGGAGCTTTTGGGATGTGCTATGGGGGTTTTCTAGATATAGAATCATGCTGTCTGCAAACAGGGATAGTTTGACTCCCTCTTTTCCTATTTGGATGCCCTTTATTTCTTTCTCTTGCCTGTTTGCTCTGGCCAGGACTTCCACTACTGTGTTGAATAGGAGTGTTGGGAGAGGGCGTCCTTGCCATCTGCTGGTTTTCAACGGATATGCTTCCAGCTTTTGCCCATTCAGGATGATGTTGGCTCTGGGTTTTTCACAGATGGCTCTTATTATTTTGAGGTATGTTCCTTCAATACTTAGTTTATTGAGCATTTTTTAACATGAAGCAATGTTGAGTTTTATCAAAAGACTTTTCTGCACCTATTGAGATAATCAGGTGACTTTTATCTTTATTTCTGTTTGTATGATGAATCACATTTATTGATTTGCATATGTAGAACCAAACTTCCATCCCAGGGAGAAAGCCTATTTGATCACAGTGGATTAGCTTTTTTATGTGCTGCTGAATTCGGTTTCTCACTATTTTGTTTAGTAATTTGGCATCAATGTTCATCAAGAATATTAGTCTGATGTTTTCTTTTTTTGTGAGCTCTGCCAGGTTTTCATATCAATATGTTGCTTGCCACATAGAATGAGTTGGGGAGGAGTCCCTCCTCCTCAGTTTTTTGGAATAGTTTCAGTACGGATGCTACCAGCTCTTCTTTGTACATCTGGTAGAATTTGGCTGTGAATTCATTTGGTCCTGTGCTTTTTTAGTTGGTAGGTTATTCATTACTGATTTAATTTCAGAGCTCATTATTAATCTGTTCAGGGAACCAGTTTCTTCCCAGTTCAGTCTTGGGAGGGTGTGTGTGTCCAGGAATTTATTCATCTCTTCTAGGTTTTCTAGTTTGTATGCATAGTGGTGTTCATAGTATTCTCTGGTGGTTTATTTGTATTTCTGTGGGATAAGTGGTAACATCCCCTTTGTGATTTCTAATTGTGCTTATTTTTATCTCCTCTCTTTTCTTCTTTATTAGTCCAGCTAGCAACCTATCCTATCACTTTTTTCAGAAAACCAACTCCTGAGTATATTGGTCTTTTAAATTTTTTTATGTCTTGATCTCCTTCAGTTCAGCTCTGATTTTGGTTTTCTTGTCTTCTGCTAGCTTTGGGGTAGATTTCCTCTTGTTTCTCTAGTTCCTTTAGTTCTGATGTTGCATTGTTAATTTGAGATCTTTTTAACTTTTTGGTGTGGGCATTTAGTGCTATAAACTTCCCTCTTAACATTGCCTTAGTTATGCCCCAGAGATTCTGGTATGTCGTATCTTTGTTCTCATTAGTTTCAAAGTCTTCTTGATTTCTGCCTTAATTCCATTATTTGCCCAAAAGTCATTAAGGAGTAGACTGTTTAATTTCCATGTAATTGAATAGTTTGGGGCCAATTTTTAAGTGGTGCTGTGGTCTGAGAGTGTGTTTGGTATATTTCAGTTCTTTTGTATTTGCTGAGGATTGTTTAATGTTCAATTGTGTGGTCAATTTTAATGTGCATATGTACCCTGTGGCATTGAGAAGAATGAGTATTCTTTTGTTTTGTGGTGGAGAGTTCTGTAGAGGTCTGTTAGATCCACTTGATCCAATGTTGAGTTCAGATCCTGAATATCTTTCTTAATGTTCTGCCTCAGTGATCTAATATCATCAATGGAGTATTGAAGCCATGCACTATGATCATATGGGAATCTAAGTCTCTTCACAGGTCTCTAAGAACTTTCTTTATAAATCTGGGTGCTCCTGTGTTGGAAGCATATATATTTAGAATAGTTAGGTATTCTTATTGAACTGAACCCTTTACCATCATGTAATTCCCCTTCTTTGTCCTTTTTGATGTTTTTTTATTTAAAATCTTCTTTGTCTGAAATCAGGATTGTGACCTTTGCTTTTTTCTGATACCCATTTGCTTGGTAGATTTTCCTCCATCCTTTTATTTTGTGCCTATGGCTTGCATGGCTTGTGAGATGAGTCTCTTGAGGACAGCATATCATTGGGTCTTGAATTTTTATCCAGCTTGCCATTCTGTGCCTTTTAAATGGGGCATTTTGCCTGTTTACATTCAGGGTTAGTATTTATATGTATGGATTTGATCCTGTCATTATGCTATTAGCTGGGTATTATGCCAGCTTGTTTGCGTGATTGCTTTACAGTGTCACTGGTCCGTGTACTTAAGTGTGTTTTTGTAGTGGCTGATAACAGTCACTTTCCTTTTCATATTTAGTGCTCCTTTCAAGATCACTTGTAAGGTTGGTGACTCCCTCAGCATTTGCTGATGCTAAAAGGATTTTATTTCTCCTTCACTGAGGAAGCTTAGTTTGGCTGGATATGAAATTCTTGATTGAAGATATATATACTTTTTAAGAATGTTGAATACAGGCCCCAAACTTCTTCTGGCTTGCAGGGTTTCTTCTGAGAGGTCCACAGAAACCCTTTGTTCGTGACCTGCCCTTTCTCTCTAGCTGCCTATAACATTCTTTCTTTTATTTTGACCTTGGAAAACCTGATGATTATGTGTCTTGGGGATGATCTTCTTGTGTAGAATCTTGCAGGGGTGCTCTTTACTTCCTAAATTTGACTGTTGACCTCTCTAGTGAGGTTGGGGAAGTTTTCATGGATGAAATCCTGAAATTTGTTTTTGAAGTTGTTTGCTTTCTCCCAATCCCTTTCAGGGATGCCAGTGATTTATAGATTTGGCCTGTTTACATAATCCTACATTCTCAGAGGTTTTTTTGTTCCTTTTCATTCTTTTTTTTGTTTGTTTGCCTTATTTTAGAGAGCCAGTCTTCAAGAATCTTCCCTCAGCTTGTTCTATTCTGTTATTAATACTGTCAATTGCATCGTGAAAATCTTGTAGTGTGTTGTTCAGCTCTATCAGATCAGTTAGATTCTTTTTTTATACTGGCTATTTTGTCTGTCAACTCCTGTAACATTTTATTGTGATTCTTAGTTTCCTTGGATTGAGTTTTGCCATTCTTCTGAATCTCAATGATATTCATTCCTATCCCTATTATGATTTTTATTTCTGTCATTTTAGCCAACTCAGCCTGGTTAAGAACCCTTGTAAGAGAACTGGTGCAGTCATTTGGAGAACAGAAGAAATTCTGGGCATTTGAGTTACCAGAGTCCTTGCATTAGTTCTTTCTTATCGCTGCATGTGGATGTTCTTTTAACTTCTGGGCTGCCTCTAATTGAAATGGTCAGGCGAGGGCAGGGTAGTTGTTCTGGAGTCCCAGTTCAGGCCACCCTGTCCCTGTCCAGTGAGGAGATGTGAAGACTGGGAACTGTGTACAGACTAGTCTGGCCACTTTTCCATGAGGTTGTTCTCCATGCTGCGGATCTGGACAAGCTCCTCATCCCCATAAACTCTCCATAGCCTGGAGACAGCAGGAGTAAGGGCTGAAAGACAGCAAAGATGACAACCCACCCCTCCTACTTGGAGTTTTGTCCCTGGGAGTTGCAGAGCTTATACTGGCTTGATAGCCGTGGTGTGGGGTGGCTGAAGGCCCAGGCTGGGAGGACCCACCCAGTGAGGAGACATGGGATCAGTGACCCCATAAATGTAAAAAATAGTTTAGCCACTTTTCCACTGCTGCTGCAGTATGCTGTGGATCTGCTCCAGTCCCTAGTCACCTCAGATTTTTCAGTACCTGATGATATCAACAGTGAAGGCTGTGAAACAGCAAACCTGTCAGCCTTCTTCTTCTTCTGGGAGCTCCATCCCAGGAGGTACAGACCTGTTGACAACCCAAACTCACCAATAGGAAGTGGCTGGAGACCCCAGTCTGGAGATCCCAACCAGTGAGAAGAAATGGGATTGGGGACCTGCATAAAGAGCAATCTGGCCGCTTTTCTGTAGGGCAGCTGGCTTTGCTGGGAGGTCTGCTCAAGTCACTGTTTGCCTCAGAATCTATAAAGTCTGAAAGCAACAATGGCTAAGGCTGCTGAACAGCAAAGATTGCAGCACAGCCTTCTCTCTGGAAGCTCCATCCCAGAGAGGTTTGAAACTGCTGCTGGCTGGAAAACACCAGCAGGGGTGGTTGTTGACCTTGATCAGAAGGTTGCACCAGTGAAGAGAAATGGGATCTGGGACCTGCTTGAAAAAGCAATCTGGCTACTTCTCTATAGAGCTGCTGCACTGTGCTGGGGTACCACTCCAGTCCCTAGTCACCTCAGACTCCCTAGGGCCCAAAGACAACAGCTAAGTCTATAAAACAGCAAAGATGGTAGCCCACTGCTTCCCCGGGATCTCCATCCCAAGGAGGCTTAGAACCACTGCCAGCTGGAAAACACTGGCAAGGATGGCTGGTGACCCTGGTCAGGAGGTCCCGCCTAATGAGGAGAAACAGGCCCAGGAACCCCCATACAAAAAGAGTCTGGCTGCATTTTTGAAGGGCAGCTGCACTGAGGGCAATAATAGCTAAGGCTATGAAACAACAAAGATGGCAGCCTACCTCTCCCTCTGGGAGCTTCATGTCAGGGAGATGTAACATTGCTACCTGTGGATGGCTGGATTCCCAAGCCAGTGGGTCTTATCCTATGAGGTATCATGGAAGTGGGACCTGCAGACCATCACTGCTCAGCCCCCTGGATTCAGGCCCCTTCCTAGGAGTGTATATGGGGCTCTAACCTCCCTCTTTTCTAGAGTTGCAACCACTTTTACCAGGAAGCCTGAGTTTCTAAAACTCCTGGGGCTCTGTGTGTGCCAAAGCAGCTGCTCTGCCAAGACACCACATAGCTCTGTGTGTCAGACCACAGGCCCTGATGGGGTGGGTTCATGAGGAGATCCCCTAACCTAAGGTTTTCAAAGACACATGGGAGAAGTGTGAGTCCCCAGAGTCGCACACTCACTCACTGCTTCCCTAGGCAGAGGAGGCTCCCCGGGCTCTGAGTCACTCCCAAATGGGCAGTCATCCTGCCTTGCTTTTCTATTCTCCATGGGTCAAGCTGTTTTCTTGATGAATCCCAATACGTGTAGCTGGATGTTTCAGTTGAAAGTGCTGTATTTACTCACCCCCTCTACTTCTCTCCATGAGAGCAGTGCACACTAGCTGCTGTTAGTCAGCCATCTTCTGAAGTCCTTTTTTTAAAGCAAAAGACAAAATTCTAAAAATTAATATGATTTAATGGTGAATCATTGATTTTCTTAAATCACAAAATGGTAGTTTTATAGGCAACTATTCATTTAAATACTCTGAATTTTCTTCTAATCTTATTTCTCATTTACTTTCTGAGTTATACAACTTCTTAAGATACTTAACATAGCCACTGAAGGTATATATTTGTTCACTCTCTTACCTAAATGCAGAATTGGTCCTATCATTAGTCTGTATAATACTCAGGAATCATAGTAAGAAGGGGGAAATATCCCCAGAGTTTTTTTGTTTGGTCATTCTAATCATTCCCACAACCTCAGGCAGAGTTGATTGAGCCAAACATGTATCAATACAAATAAAATATTGCAAGAGACTTGGCAGGCTTTAGTGGTGGTGTCTGAATATTTTCCACTAAGCAATGCCAGCTCCACCACCACCCTTAACTGCTCCTATTCTCCTTGCAATCAAAACTCCAACATCTGGAAAGAATAATCATCATTTTTAGCATGATAGCCCTTAGAGGGCTCATGAAAGTAGAGAAAATAAGAAGCCCTCAAAAATGTCTAAGTCACTTAGAAAGTTAAGTTGTAAAAAGTAGTCTTTCTTTCCCCTATGTTTGTAGTTAAGAAGGAAAGCAAAAATTAAATATGTACAGAAGGCTACCTTTTATTGACATTCACAGTTTCTTACAAATCTTATAGATTTACCGGCACTTGTGGTAGTAGCAGGAATAGTCTCCCAGTAAACTCCTAAATGCTAACTTCAGGGTAACATTTGCTGAATCCTCTGAAGCCTTATAGAGCATGGTGGCACACATACTGGGATGTAGCATGAAGCATGAGAAAGAACTTAGGCTCTGGGATCAGACAGACCTGAGTTTCAGTCCCAGATCTGCCACTTAGTGGCTTTGATACCTTGGGCAAGTCATTTAACTTTCAGATGCTAGGTTTTCTCATCTGTAGCAGGGGGCTAATGGGAATATCCCTGTGTTTTGAGACTATTAAATGGAACACTCTATGTATAGTCTAGCATAGCACCTGAGGTGTAATAGGTGTTCAATAAGTGTTAGTTTAAACAAAATCAAATAAAAATTCTACATGTATCAGACTCCCAAAGAATCTTGGAAAAATAATGAACAGGACTGTGAGTATAATGTTCAAGATTAATGCACTGAAAAAAGCAAACAATAGCCCCAGTATAAGAAGTTCCCACTAAAATATAGGGAACTTTCCCTAAAGTAGGAGGAAGTCACCCTAAATTGATCACTGTTAAAGGGTGATAACTTTGGGTTCCACAGGGCTGAGGTCCATCATGTCCTCAGGTTACATTTTATAGGCCCAAAGTCTTATACCCTGGGGAAGAATATTTGTCAGTTTGAGAACTGGACCACTGACCCTGCTACCAGAGCAGTGGGAGAAGTGAAGACACTGACAGACAGCAGCCTTGTGGTCAAGGCAAGAAAAGTAAGGCAGCAGCAATGGTAGAAACCACCACCCATATCCAAGAGCCCTCAGAATCAACAGACTAGAGCCAAAGAAAGCTCAGTAATACTACATGGTGGGACCCAGAGAACAAGCCATCATCACAACTACCCATCTTCTTGGCTAACTTAGAAAGGACTACATAAAGAAATTCTATTTTGTTGAGTTTATAGATAGTCTAGTACACAACCATGACTTGGGTTCAACTTCTTATATGGCTAGAATTTTATAGACAGGAAAGTAACTATATGTAATCTTTCATGTGGACAAGAACAAAACTGGACGGAGAATGAGTTTGATGGATTGACAGAAGTAGGCTTCAGAAGGTGGGTAATACAAACTCCTCCAAGCTAAAGGAGCATGTTCTAACCCAATACAAGGAAGCTAAGAACCTTGAAAAACAGTTAGAGGAATTGCTAACTAGAATAACCAGTTTAGAGAAGAACATAAATGACCTGATGGAGCTGAAAAACACAGCACAAGAACTTCATAAAGCATACACAAGTGTCAATACTCAAATCCATCAAGTGGAATAAAGGCTATCGGAGATTGAAGATCAACTTAAGGAAATAAAACATGAAGAAAAGATTAGAGAAAACAGAATGAAAAGAAATGAGCAAAGCCTCCAAGAACTATGAGACTGTGTGAAAAGACCAAACCTACGTTTCATTGGTGTACCTGAAAGTGATGAGAATGGAACCAAGTTGGAAAACACTCTTCTGAGTACTATCCAGGAGAACTTCTGCAACCTAGCAAGGCAGGCCAACATTCAAATTCAGGAAATACAAAGAATACCACAAAGATACTCCTTGAGAAGAGCAACCCCAAGACACATAATCATCAGATTCACCAAGGTTGAAATGAAGGAAAAAATGTTAAGGGCAGCCAGAGAGAAAGATCAGGTTACCCACACAGGGAACCCCATCAGACTAACAGCAAATTTCTCTGCAGAAACCCTCCAAGACAGACAAGAGTGGGGGTCAATATTTAACACTCTTAAAGAAAATAATTTTCAACCCACAATTTCATATCCAGCCAAACTAAGCTTCAAAAGTGAAAGAGAAATAAAATCCTTTACAGACAAGCAAATGCTGAGAGATTTTGTCACGTCCAGGCCTGCCTTACAAGAGCTCCTGAAGGAAGCACTAAATATGGAAAGGGAAAGCAGGTACCAGCCACTGCAAAAACATACCAAATTGTAAAGACCATTGATACTATGAAGCAACTGCATCAACTAATGGCCAAAATAACCAGCTAGCATCATAATGACAGGATCAAATTCACACATAACAATATTAACCTTTAAAGTAAATGGGCTAAATGCCCCAGTTAAAAGACACGGACTGGCAAATTGGATAAAGAGTCAACACCCATCAGTGTGCTGTATTCAAGAGACCCATCTCATGTGCAAAGACACACATAGGCTCAAAATAAAGGGGTGGAGGAAGATTTACCAAGCAAATGGAAAGCAAAAAAAAAGCAGGGGTTGCAATCCTAGTCTCTGACAAAACAGACTTTAAACCAACAAAGATCAAAAAAAACAAAGAAGGGCATTACATAATGGTAAAGGGATCAACACAACAAGATGATCTAACAATCCTAAACATATATGCATCCAATACAGGAGCACCCAGATTCATAAAGCAAGGCCTTAGAGACCTATAAAGAGATGTACACTCCCACACAATAATAGTGGGAGACTTTAACAGCCCATTGTCAATATTAGACAGATCAATGAGACAGAAAATTAACAAGGATATTCAGGACTTCAACTCTGCTCCAGACCAAGTGGACCTAGTAGACATCTACAGAACTCTCCACCCCAAATTAATATACATTCTTCTGAGAACCACATCACACTTATTGTAAAATTGATCACATCATTGGAAGTAAAACACTCCTCAGCAAATGCAAAAGAACGGAAATCATAACAAACAGTCTCTCAGACCACAGTGCAATCAAATTAAAACTCAAGATGAAGAAATTCACTCAAAACTGCACAACTACATGGAAAATGAACAACCTGCTCCCGAATGACTCCAGGGTAAATAACAAAATGAAAGCAGAAATAAATAAGTTCTTTGAAATCAATGAGAACAAAGACACAACATACCAGAATCTCTGGGACACATTTAAAGCAGTGTTTAGAGGGAAATTTATGGCACTAAATGCCAACAGGAGAAAGTGGGAAAGATCTAAAATTGACACCCTAACATCACAATGAAAAGAACTAGAGAAGCAAGAGCAAACAAATTCAAAAGCTAGCGGAAGGCAAGAAATAACTAAGATCAGAGCAGAACTGAAAGAGATAGAGATATGAAAAAGCCTTCAAAAAAATCAATAAATCCGGGAGCTGGTTTTTTGAAAAGATTAAAAAAATAGATAGGCTGCTAGCCAGAATAATAAAGAAGGAAAGAGAGAAAAATCAAATAGACACAATAAAAAATGATAAAGGGGAGATCATCACTGATCTCACAGAAATACAAACTACCATCAGAGAATACTATAAACACCTCTATGCAAATAAACTAGAAAATCTAGAAAAAATGGATAAATTCCTGGACACATAAACCCTCCCAAGACTAAACCAGGAAGAAGTCAAATCCCTGAAAAGACCAAAACCAAGTTCTGAAATTGAGGCAGTAATTAATAGCCTACAACCAAAAAACATCCCAGGACCAGATGGATTCACAGCCAAATTCTACCAGAGGTACAAAGAGGAGCTGGTACATTCCTTCTGAAACTATTCCAAACAATAGAAAAAGAGGAACTCTTCCCTAACTCATTTTATGAGGCCAACATCATCCTGATACCAAAACCCGGCAGAAACGCAACAGAAAAAGAAAATTTCAGGCCAATATCCCTGATGAACATCGATGCAAAAATCCTCAGTAAAACACTGGCAAACCAAATCCAGCAGCGCATCAAAAAGCTTATCCAACATGATCAAGTCAGCTTCATCCCTGGGATCCAAGGCTGGTTTAACATATGCAAATCAATAAATGTAATTCATCACATAAACAGAACCAATGACAAAAACCACATGATTATCTCAATAAATGCAGAAAAGACCTTTGATAAAAGTCAACAACACTTCATGCTAAAAACCCTCAATAAACTAGTTATTGATGGAACATATCTCAAAAAAATAAGACCTATTTATGACATACCCACAGCCAATATCATACTGAATGGGCAAAAGCTGGAAGCATTCCCTTTGAAAACTGGCACAAGACAAAGACGCCATCTCTCACCATTCCTATTCAACATAGTATTGGAAGTTCTGGCCAGGGCAATCAGGCAAGAGAAAGAAATAAAGGGTATTCAAATAGGAAGAGAGGAAGTCAAATTGTCTCTGTTTGCAGATGACGTGATTGATTATTTAGAAAACCCCATCGTCTCAGCCCAAAATCTCCTTAAGTTGATAAGCAACTTCAGCAAAGTCTCAGAATACAAAATCAATGTGCAGCATACCCAAAGGATTATAAATCATTCTGCTATAGAGACGCATCCATATGTATGTTTATTGCAGCACTGTTCACAGTAGCAAAGACTTGGAACCAACTCAAATGCCCATCAATAATAAACTGGATAGAGAAAATGTGGCACATATACACCACGGAATACTATTCAGCCATAAAAAAGGATGAGTTCATGACCTTTGCAGGGACATGGGTGAAGCTGGAAACCATCATTCTCAACAAACTAACACAAGAGCAGAAAACCAAACATGGCATGTTCTCACTCCTACATGGGAGTTGAACAATGAGAACACATGGACATAGTGAGGGGAACATCACACACTGGGGCCTGTTGGGAGTTTGGGGGCTAGGGGAGGGACAGCATTAGGAGAAATACCTAATGTAGATGACAAGTTGATGGATGCAGCAAACCAACCACATGGCACGCGTATACCTATGTAACAAACCTGCACATTCTGCACATGTATCCCAGAACTTAAAGTATAATTTTAAAAAATAATAATAAAACAGGCAAAATTAAAGAAAGAAGAACGAAAAGAAATGAGCAAAACCTCCAAGAAATATGGGACTATGTAAGGAGGCAAGACCTATGATTCATTGGCATTCCTCAAAAAGATAGGGAGAAAGCAAACAACTTGGAAAACATATGTGAGGATATCATCTGTGAAAACTTGCCCAATTTTACTAGAGAAGACAACAGCCAAATTCAGGAAATACAGGGATCCCCTGCAAGATTCTACAAAAGAAGATCATCCCCAAGACACATAATTTTCAGATTTTCCAAGGTCAAAATTAAAGAAAGAATATTAAAGGCAGCTAGAGAGAAAGAGCAGATTACCTTCAAATGGTTCTGTAGATCTCTCAGTATAAACCCTACAAGCCAGAAGAGATTGGGGATCTAAATTCAACATTCTTAAAGAAAAGTATCTTCAACCAAGAATTTCATATCCAGCCAAAGTAAGCTTCCTCAGCAAAGAAGAAATAAATTCCTTTTGAGATAAGCAAATGCTGAGGGAGTTTTTTACCACTGTATCCATCTTACAAGAGATCTTGAAAAGAGCACTAAATATCAAAGGGAAAGACTGTTACCAGCCACTACAAAAACACACTTAAATACACAGACCGATGACACTGTAAAGCAACCACACAAACAAGCTAATAACAAGCTAACACCACAATGACAGGATCAAATACACACATATTAATACTAACCTTGAATGTAAATGGGCTGGATGCCCCCATTTAAAAGGCACAGAGTGGCAAGCTAGATACAAAGAAAGATTCGATGGTTTGTTGTGTTCAAGAGACCCATCTCACACACAAAGACACTCATAGGCTCAAAATAAGGGGATGGAGAAAAATCTACCAAGCAAATAGAAATTAGAAAAAAATCTCTGAGAGCTCTGTTCTGTTCCATTGGTCTGTATCTCTGTTTTGGTACCAGTACCATGCTGTTTTGATTACTGTAGCCTTGTAGTATAGTTTGAAATCAGGTAGTGTGATGCCTCCAGCTTTGTTCTTTTGTCTTAGGATTGACTTGGCAATGTGGGCTCTTTTTTGGTTCCATATGAACTTTAAAGTAGTTTTTTCCAATTCTGTGAAGAAAGTCATTGGTAGCTTGATGGGGATGGCATTGAATCTATAAATTACCTTGGGTAGTATGGCCATTTTCACAATATTGATTCTTCCTACCCATGAGGGTTGTATTCCTAATTTCAGAAAAAAAAAAAAAAACAGATTTTAAACCAACAAAGATCAAAAATGACAAAGAAGGGCATTACATAATGGTAAAGCGTTCAATTCAACCAGAAGACCTAACTATCCTAAACATACATCCACCCAACACAGGAGCACCCAGATTCATAAAGTAAGTTCTTAGTGACCTACAAAGAATCTTGTACTCCTACGTGATAATAGTAGAACTCAAAACCATTCAATTACACGGAAATTAAACAACCTGCTCCTAAATGATGTTTGGGCACATAATGACATTAAGGCAGAAATCAAGAAATTATTTGAAACTAAGATCAAAGATAACATACCAGAATCTCTGGGGTACAGCTAAGGTAGTGTTAAGAGGGAAATTTATAGCACTAAATGTCCACATCAAAAAGTTAGAAAGATCTCAAATTACCAAACTAACATCACAACTAAAAGAATTGCAGAAGCAAGAGCAAACCAACCCCAAAGCTAGCAGAAGACAAGAAAGAAATAACAAAAATCAGAGCTAAACTGAAGGAGACTGAGACATGAAAAACCACTCAAAAAGGTCAATAAATATAGAAGTTGTTTTTTTGAAAAAATTAGTAAGATAGGCTGCAAGCTACATTAATAAAGAAGAAAATAGAGAAGATCCAAACAACTCAGAAATGATGGAGTAGATGTTACCATTTTACTCCCGAATTGAATCCTGAACAGACCAATAACAAGCTCTGAAACTAAACGAGTAATAAATCCCCTGCCAACCAAAAAAAAGCCCAGGACCAGACAGATTCACATCTGAATTCTACCAGATGTACAAAAAAGGGATGGTATCATTCCTACTTAAACTATTCCAAAAAATTGAGGGGGAGAGATAACTCGTCTTTGAGACACCATCCTTATACCAAAACCTGGCAGAGACTTAACAAAAAAGGAAAACTTCAGGCCAGTATTTTTGATGAACATTGATGCAAAGAATTTTCACACACAAACAGAATGAAAGACAAAAAATGCATGATTATCTCAAGAGACACAGAAAAGTCTTTCAATACAATTCAACATCCTTCATGTTAAAAAGGCTTAATAAACTAGGTATTGAAGGACCACACCTCAAAAAAAAAAAAGAGCCATTTATTAAAAGCCAGAGCCAACATCATACTGACTGTGCCAAAGTTGGAAGCATTCCCTTTGAAAACAAGCACAAGACAAGGATACCCTCTTTCACCACTCCTGTTAAACATAGTGGAACTCCTGGCTGGAGCAATCATGCAAGAGAAAGAAATAAAGGGCATCCAAATAGGAAGAGAGGAAGTCAAACTATCCCTGTTTGCAGACAGCATAATTCTATATCTGGAAAATCCCATAGCCTCAGCCCAAAATCTCCTTCAGCTGATAAACAACTTCAGAAAAGTTTCAGAATACAAAATCAACATATAAAAATCGGCTGGGCATGGTGGCTCATGCCTATAATCCCAGCAGTTTGGGAGGCCAAGGAGGGTGGATCACCTGAGGTCAGGAGTTCAAGACCAGCCTGGTCAACATGGTGAAACCCCCATCTCTACTAAAATGCAAAAATTAGCTGGGTATGGTGGTGCACATCTGTAGTCCCAGCTACTCAGGAGGCTGAGGGAGGAGAATCCCTTGAACCCAGGAGGCGGAGGCTGCAATAAGCCACGATCACATCACTGCACTCCCATCTGGGTGACAGAGAGATACTGCCTCAAAAAAAAAAAAAAAATCTCTAGCATTCCTATGCACCAACAACAACAAAGCAGGGAGTTAAATCAGGAACACAATCCCATTCACAATTGCCACAAAACAATAAAATACCTAGGAATACAGCTAACCAGGGAGGTAAAAGACCTTTTGAGAATTACAAAACACTGTACAAAGAAATCAGAGATGACACAAACACATGGATAAATATTCCATGCTCATGGATAGGAAGAATCAGTATCATTACAATGGCCATACTGCCCAAAGCAATTTACAGATTCAATGCTATTCCTACCAAACTAACAATGACATTCTTCACAGAACTAGAAAAAACTATTTTAAAATTCACATAGAACCAAAAAAACAGCCCAAATAGCCAAGGCAATCCTAAGCAAAAAGAACAAAACTGGAGGCATCACATTATCCAATTTTAAACTATACTACAGACTATTCCGAATCCAATGCCAAATGACAACACAACACTGGACATGCATAAGACTTTTATTTTTATTTTTTGTTTTTTGAATATAATTTCCTTAAAACATGTTTCTAGGAATAGGAAAATATGAAGCCAGGGATGGACCATAAATTAGAAATTGATCAAAAAACATCACGTATGTTATCAATTTGTCCTTTAAAAGTGCCGGCAAATTCTTCTTTTACTCTATCTCCCTTTGATATCAAAATATTACCTTTTTAAATTTTATTAAATTAATAGGTGAAAGTGAAACATCATTCTTGTCTTGATTTTCATTTTCATTTGATTATCAGCTTTACCAAAGATGATTTCATATGTTTATTGAAACATGTTTGTTTGCCTTTCTTCTCTTGAGAAGATTTTTTCTGTTTATGCCCTTTAACCATTCACAATCTTGGACGTTCTATCATAGATTTCTAAATATACTATATATTTATTATTAATAATACCACCTTACCATATTTGTTATAAATATTTCCCCATTTGTAATTGTATTTTTGTTTTTATTTTTGGAGTACATAAGGTTGTTTTAAATATTTATGTAATTCAAATCAGTACAACTTCCTACTTTCTAGCAGAATGTATTTTTAAAAAGCAACTTTAACCTGCCCCTCAGCTCATTTGGGGAAAAAAATAGACATATGTAATGTGAGATCTTATTTTCTCTGACTTACACAGGGTAATTAAACCTAAAACATGATCTTCTGCCAGATGAGTTTCAAATAGTAGAGTCCAAAGTATGGGATAGAATGACAGACATCTTCCCAGATCATTCAGTTAACTAAAAGGAATCACTTGGAACCAGAGGAAAATAATGCACACCCAGTACTTTCCAAATCTAAGAATCTCACCACTATTTTTTCTGGGAAATCTTATCCTTCCGAAAGACCACAAACCACTTCTAAGACATCATAATAGCAGGAGAATTATGCCAATCAAGCTTTGAGATTCACAGCATATAAATACAAGATAATAATCACAGCAGGGAAACCACACACTACCATCAATATGCTTACTCAATTGATTACCAGGAAGAAGACAAAGCTGTTATCTAGAGACAAGGCTATTTCATTCTTTCTACCTGAAATATCTTTCTGCCTTCTCTCCTGTTAAAATCATTCAAGGTACAAATCATCATCTTCTCTTTTGAGAAGTTTTTCATGATCATCCTATTAGATATAATCTCTCTTCTGAAAGCTTTATTGTATATCCCACAATATGGCCTTTATCATAAAACATTATTTTATTGTTTTTTCCTACACTTGGATTAGCTCCTTGTTATGACACACGCCATCACCACCAGCACAACCTATAGATTACAGCAATGACATCTTAAATTCTTTTGCTGCCTTGAATATAATGTCACAAAATATTTTCTGAATATGTGAGTAAGTGAGATTTTTAATGCATACTCTTTTGCCTAGTTCCTCAAGAATCTCAAATAGAAAATGAAAATTTAGCAAATGACAAAAGATGTTCCTTTAGAACAAATAGAAGTTATCTGGGTAGTTTTCTGCAACCATAGTCACTGTTCAGTCATCATTAACCATAAAAGGATTCTGTAATTGATTTCTACCCTAGTCCTCTATCTGCTATAGAAGTGTACTCCATTTTCTGCAGTGAACGATTACAGAAGGCAAAACTTTTATAGAGATAAGCTAACAGACAGAAGTGAAAAATTACTCACTTAGCTTGTCAAGTGTTTGAAATGAAAATTCATGTCTTTCAACCTTTCCCCACTCTTCTATCCTGCTGAATATCAGACCTTCCTTAAACCTCAGAATTTGAGGTCATCATCTTCCTTAGTAAGTTACTCTTCTGTCCTGTACCTAAGTCACATTTGATTTCAGCCTCCTGGATCCTTCGAGAAGCAGATTTCTTTTCTGACTCTGCCTAGGTCTCTAGATCCTTCTTCATTATTTTAGGTTCCATACTTCTTGAACTCAGTAAAACTTTAATTCTCCCAACACCTTCCTGAAAAGATTTTTTTGTTTTATGACTTTATGACCCCACTCAACTTATCTGATTATTTATTCTTTTTTAAGCAAATATTTTTTGAGTATCTACTATGGGCTCAATATTAGAGAAACAATTGTGTGTATGAAGTAAAGTTCCTGTCTCAGAAAACTTAATAGTAACAGGAAGGATATATGATTAAACAAGCCTAACAAGATGAGTTAATGAGAAATTAATTGATATAGATTTTACATATATTTATATTTCTTCTTTTGGATTTGCTGGTAAAACTAATGTTGATCTTTCTTTTTTAGGGAAGATCTCTGTGTTCCAGAGGGTGATAAGAGCTGATGCTTCCCAGAGAAGGGCAATAGTCCAAACCCAGAGTGTGTGTGTGTGTGTGTGTGTGTGTGTGTGAGAGAGAGAGAGAGAGTGTGTGTGTGTGTGTGTGTGTGTTGGGGGAGGTAGTGAGGACAGAAGGAATAAGGAAGGAAAAAAGAGATGCTTAGAGTCAGTCCATACCCAAAACCTGGATGTGACAGGACACTTAGATGGAGATGGGTACAAGAATGCCTGAGCTAAGCACGGAGCACCTTAGCTTCAAAGACTGAGCTTGGAATGAATGGATTGGATAACCCAGCCAAGTCTCTGCCTTTGAAAGGACCAGGTAGAGGCTGGACACGAGCCTGCAGTAGTGACCCTAACAAACTCCTGACCTCTCCTTTATCCATTCTATACTGCATAAGCCCCAGGGCCTTGGCTCAACCCAAAGGAGAAGGAAGGAATCTCAAAAAATATCTGAAATTGTTCGTCTTGCCAACCATGGCACAGGGACTGGAAGCCAGACTTTAACAGAGAGAAATATGATATTACTTACACCCTATGTGTCACAAACAATTTGCTAACATTTATCACACAAGTGATTATGATAAATTGTGAGAGGTGAACTAAGTCTAAATCCTCAGTAGCCTATCTCAGAATCTCTCTAAATACGTCTTTCCACTTCTAAATTCTGTTTCTTCACAACTCTACCTAGACCCAGTCTCATTAGTCCATCTAGCTGCCCAGAAATCATTTCTTTTTTTTTGTTTTGTTTTTTTGTTTTTTTGAAACGGAGTCTCGGTCTGTCACATAGGCTGGAGTGCAGTGGCGCAATCACGGCTCACTGCAAGCTCTGCCTCCTGGGTTCACGCCTCAGCCTCCCGAGTAGCTGGGACTACAGGCACCCGCCGCCACGCCCTTATTTTTTGTATTTTTAGTAGAGACGAGGTTTCACCATGTTAGCCAGGATGGTCTCGATCTCCTGACGTCGTTATCTGCCCGCCTCGGCCTCCCAAAGTGCTGGGATTACAGGCGTGAGCCACCGCACCCGGCCCCAGGATTCATTTCTGGCCGTCCTATTAACAAATTTGAAACCCTTATTTGGTCTTTTTATCCTGCCCTGGTATAATGTCCCTTTGTTGGTATATTTGTTTTTGTAGTGAGTTATTCACTAATTCTAGCAAGAGAGTACAGCTTTTCAAATACAATACCAAAAAAGGGTCTTTTTCTTGTATGGAGGTTCATTCCCTTTGGTTAAACACAAACTTTGAAAGGATGCTTACAAAAAGATAGAGAAAGAAGATACAAACCCAGCTAGACGGATCAGACAAATCCATGCCATGATGGAGTGACAAATACTGCAACCAAACAAACCTTAAATTCTATTGCAAACCTAAAGCAATACATTTACACGCATTAGAATTCTATTAAGCAGTTTGGAGTCCCCCAAAATTCCACAGCCATTTGAAGAAAGAGAAATTTGCCTTCATAGTTCCCCCAGAAGTTTTGATAATTAAATAATCCAATGGGCCATGCATTATCAAAACTCACATCACAGGCAATGCCACTCAAATCAGACACAATTACTTTTCATGTAATTGCCTATCAACCAGCTATTGATTATGGTAAACTCTTTGCTTAAATTCAATTAATTACTGGCAGACCTTGCCATGCCACTTTGAACTTTTTTTTAATCCAATTTTCCAAACGGTTTCCTAAGAGATAATGTTATTTTCATTTAATTATAGGTTACTTTATGTACTGGTCTCCAATAAAATTTTATTCTTAGCAACATTTAAATGAAGGAAATATAAGCATACCACCATATTTAGCCAGTATGGAAATTATTTTCAGATCATCTCCCATTTAACCTCATTGTTATTGCTATTTCTTTATAAGGCAGATGGTAAAAGAAGGGAAAGAGGAGAAGTAAAAAGAGGAATCATTGAACAAATGTGGACTGTTCTGTTCTAGGCTTTATCTGATTGAATTCTCACAAAGATTAACCTTCAGGAAAGATAACAACACCCTTCTCTGACAATTGAGAAAATTCAGGCTCAGGGATTTAAAGTGGTTTGATTGCCCAAGGTCAAAGTGAGAAATTCAATGTCAGTAATGGTTTTGACGGTCTCTCCCTCACTTAGTCATCTGGTGAGTGGTGGAAATAAGAATCTGAAGCCAGCCTTGTCTGCTCCAAAACTTAAATATTATGCTATTGTGATGAGTCATAGAGGACCACCTTGGGAGGAACATCCCTAAATAATTCTAGGATCATCCATGTTTTAACTAGATGCTTGACTTTTAAAAGCGTTTTATTATTTTTCTTTGCTAGACTTGAACAAATCCTCTAGTATTATCTCCACATCATTTCTCTGTCAGTACAAAAATGCATCCAAAAGAGCCAAATTTTTTTACCAAGAGTTTTGAAAATCCCATGACCTCATATCCAAAGAAAGAATTATTGTACTGGAAAAGTTATTGTACTGAATCCTCCTCTTAGTGTTGGCACTCTCTCGCGTTTTAGCTGAAACTATAAAGCAGACAAAGCTGTGTGATGAACAGCCTCCTAGAACTATTTGTCACTGATAACAGAGGCTTCCGTGATAAATGGCCAGAAAGCACTTTTCCATTATAAAGTATTACATAAGCACTGACTGATAATAATGCCAAACCATGCCAAACTACAACAAAGTGACCCTTATGAATTATATAAGCAGCAAAAACAGGATCAAGCACAGTCAGCCACACTTTTCCATATCTATCACAAACTTCAAGTATACTGACAAGGACTGTTAGACATTTTAAAGAGAATGTTAGAACACCCTCCTATGAGGCTTTAAATAAGTCTCCTTTGTTCTCAATGAACAAACAAATTCTACAAAAGATGAGATGAGAAGGATATCTGAGGCCTGAATTTTACTGGCCAGAAAGGTGAGTACTCCATGGTAGATAACGCAGCTACTACCTCAGAAAGGTGTGCAGAAAAAAAGTCACAATACACCATTAAGCCAAAGGATTTTAAATGTTCCAGAACTTTCCACATCTTCTCAGCATGTAGATTCTTTGTAAGATCCTAAGAGAGCAAGAACCTGGATTTTTCAAATTCTTCTAATGGACAACAGTGGAAAGAAGAATTTTTTTAAGGTTTTTTTTTTTTTCCTTTTTAAAGAAACCTCATTGTAGGCCAAAACAAAAGCAGGCTGCCAATAGACAAGCCGTCTGTTTCTCAGCATGACTGCTTTTAGAGAAAGGAAGGCACAGAGCTTGCTGAATTTAGAAATAAAATGTAAAACCTACTGCTCTCCTTAATACTCCTCACAAATATGTATCTTCA
Source organism: Hylobates moloch (assembly GCF_009828535.3). NCBI lineage: Eukaryota > Metazoa > Chordata > Mammalia > Primates > Hylobatidae > Hylobates > Hylobates moloch. Next base: position 147,688,829 of record NW_026652280.1, read on the forward strand.
CTCAAGGTCCCTGTCCCAGAGAGACTGGCTCTCTCTAATCCTTCACATAAAATAGGCTCCCTCCAGCTCTTTCCTTTCATTACACTTAAAACAATGTGTACTTGCACATGTATTGTGGATTTATTTAACATCTGTCTCCCTTACTAAAATAGAAGCTCCATGCAATCATGCACCATACTCGCTTTCTCCTAGCTCCTGACACAAACACTACAATATAGTAAGTGCTCAATAAATATTTGTTAAATTACTGAATAAATGAGTATATTAAACCTATATTCTGAGGCTATAAGTAAATATTATCTACACCTAACCACCTATTTAAGATTGCACTTTACCCCCAGAAATAAAAATACTCTTTTAACTATTTTTCCGTAATGATCACCTTCTAACATATAACATAATTTATGTATTTATTATGTTTGTCATTTATGGTCTGTTCTCACCACAAGAATGTAAGCTCCATAAAGGCAAGGACGGGCCTGGAATTGTGCCTGGTTTATCACAGGTGCTCAACAAGTATTTGCTAAATGATGAAGGGGATGGCCTCTTTTAACATTAAGCATTCATAGATACACTATTTTTGAGTTGACTCTGTTGAAGTGCTTCTAATGTTAGCTGGAGAGTTAAAATGTAGGGCATTAAAGTACATATTTTTAATTCCAATTTTGATTTATAAAAAAACTCAATTATTAAATTGCCTTATTCTTTCTAAAAGCGCTTATAGCTGTTTAAATCTAATTCAACTTCCAGGTTTATTTTTCTAGCTAAGTAATCTAGAGGCAACTTTAAATTTATACATCTATCAATCATTGTCTCTTGATTAATTAAAAGAATAGGATTTTAGAACAGGAAGGAAATTGTATTGATCATCTGGTCTCTCTGTCCTGTAACCAAGTAAGGCTATCCAAGTAAGTATCCAAGTAAAGATAAGCAAACTCAGGGAATTCAAATTAATTTCCCAAAAGCATACCAACACTTAGATGTGCTGCCACGACTAGACTACTGGACCAGACCTCTACATTTCCACCTCAAACAGCACTCTTGCAAAGTATGCCATTGGCATTCTGAAGTGTACGCAATGATTTTTTATTCTCTCACTAAAATTTTTTTCAAGTAATCGTAATTTCTCATTGTTTTCTTAAACATTTAATTATTCTTATGAATTATAAGAGTCTTTTCCCTTCCTTCTTGAGTAATTCTGCTTAACTAATGTCATCATAGATACCTTTAACTCTGATTATCACAGCTTTTTACAAAGAATGTTGCCACTGTGGTTAGTAGATGGAAACTTTGTAATCAAAATATTACTATTTCTAGTTTCTAGAGGTTTGTGGTCTCTCAACTACTGGTACCTCAACTATTGGACTGTATTGCTTAAAGGCAATTGTTCAATTTGAATGTTAGCTTTGAAATACATTAACAAAATACCTACCTTCATAGTACAATGACTGTCACATGACTTTAATCTTCGCATGCTCTTCCTTCACTAAGATTGCTAAGACACCTCTAATAAGAAGCCAATGTTCCCTTGATTTCATTCTCAAGCACTTAGAAACAGCATGAAATTTGAATCTTATAGGGCTAATGCATTACTTTAACCCTTAATAATGCAATATATAAAACTATTCTCACATATTTGTTAATATTCTTTTTTATTGAGCAATACTTCATATACCATAAAAGGCACCATTTTCAAGTGTACCTATTCCATGGTTTTTAGTATAGTCACAAAGTTTTGCAACCTTCAAAACTATTTAATTCCAGAACATTTTCGTCATCTAAGAAGAAATGATATTTGATATTTTATTCTCCTGGTGGGAACTCTTTCCTAAATGAAATAAATTTTTATTTTCCTAAATATTTTCTTAAGTAAAGTGAAAAGTATAGCTTCTAAGACATCTCTACCATGACTTTGTCTTCATTTCATAGTTGATCTTTAGCTTACTTCCTTCAAAATCTTCCAATAAGTTCAATTGAGGTCCTAGAATTTCTACTAAAATAAAAGGATGTCCCAAGCATATTTTGGAAAGCACATGTGGTAAAAACTATTATCTTCTCCAAATCACTTTCAGTTGTTAGTAATGTGGACTTTAATATACTAATATTATAATAAGTTATCCTACGCTAGTCATCCAGTAAACCACCTGCCATGTGTTTGGTGCCCCGTTGAAGCATCCAATGTAACCAGAGATGTTCAACCTAACAGTAGATCATGTTCATATATTAACTGCTAACTTTGCCTCAGAGTACAAATTAAAAAGCAACACAAACTCTCTCATGTTACATCACAAGTACCTACCTCTTGACAATTCAGATAATCTATCATTTATTCATCCAATGTTAACTATGAATCAGTAAGATTATAATATGATTCAAAAATTACTTATAGATAGAATAATCTTGGTCCCAAACATATCTACACATACTAGGTAATAATGTAAATATTAAGTAGAGTGAAAAATGTCATTGTGGATGGTGCAATATTGTTACTCAAATGCAAAACAATAAGCCTTTGTGTTATTGCAGTAACATGTCCTATCTTTCCCTATGCCCTCCCTCTAAGTTGATAAAAAGTTATATGTAGAATCTCACTAAGAACACAAAAACATAATTCATTCAACCAACAGTATTTATTGAACACTAAAATGGATATATGTTTCACATGTATTCCTTTAGGCAACCACTTCTACTCAACCCCTGGAAATCCTGCCCAATCCATGCTTCCAATAGAAGTAACATCACCCCTAAATGCACCCCCAGATCCAAGCCTTCCTTGATGAGTTTGCACTGTCTTGAGTACTTTGAACAGTCTTAAGTAATTTGAGAGGCTAGGAGCTCTTTAATTTTGCAGTAAATTCCAAATTTCTGAAAGAAGCACTTTTAAGACACTCTTAAAAGATTATATATAGGTCAATGGGAATAAAATTGTATCCACCTGTCAAGATAAATTTCTATTTAATGAAAACACTAAACTGCATCATTGTCAAGGGATCCAAAATACTTCAGGGAAATCACTTTGAAATGTTGAGCCAAACTTCTCCAATGCTTGAGGGAGCAAACAGCATGTTAAATTGGCTCAGCCCTCACCATTTGATATGTTTACACAAACATCTAGCACTTCAGACAGTTACACAAGACAGAGCAGAAGGGTAATTTTGGTCTCAGGGATATGACCAAACTAACAAGATCGCATCATAAATTCACACAATAGCAGATCTAGAGCCACGAGCTGGTTCAGCAAGTCAGAGGACTTGTTATATATTAGTCTTAGTGCTACCATCCTCAGCAAATGAAATTAATGCAATAGTGGCCCTAAAGGAAGTCAGCAAATGTAAGGGTAACTGTCTTCAACTTCTTTTATTTAAAGAACACTTAACCTTGTATACTCCCAGGATAATTATTTTCTACATTAGGGTTGAGATTTAGTGTTAAAGTTTTTTTCTCCTCTATTGACGTTTTATAATTTCCCTGTGTTACAGTAAGACTCATGATGGCAAGTGATCAATAATTTTGCTTGTCTCCCCAGCCTGTACCTCATCCCATCCGTGGATGTGGTCAATTTGATAAGAAACTCATTGGACCACCTCAGCACTCACCTGCACCAATTGTGACTTTCACATCAAAGTTCAAGGAAGTTCTGTGATAATTTTCAATCAGATATTAACATATAGCACCAGAAATGTTAGCAGCTATGACAAGGCAGCCAGGGAATAGGTGGCTTGAATAAAAAAATTTTTCTTAAAAAATGTAACTCAATAATAATATATTATCAGTTTACTAGTAAAAATATGTCATCCAATTTATGCTACATTTAAGTATGTGAATTGATAAAAGAGAAAGGAGGAAGATATACTTATAGAGCCTATTTTGCATAGCTGTAAGTATATATAATAAAATAATAAAGAAGACTATTTTGCATAAATAGAAATATAATAGAAGTGTATTTTAAACTATTTTCTCTTATTTTATTTTTACTGATGTTTACTTCAAAATTACATTTGTCTCACTCCTGTCACTCCACTAGTGAATTCCCAGAAACCATGATGGTTTTTGAACTTGAACCTTAGAGTATTCCTTAAGTCTTAGCTTAACAAATGATATTTTATCTTATCTCTCCACTAATGCTTCTGCTATTTCCTTCAGTAACCCTTCCATTCTGTGAAAACAACAAAATTTCTAAACCATATTCATCTCTGAAAGAGCCAAGCCTTCCTTTCTTTACAGATGCATTTGAATAATATACTATTTGAATGCTAATTCTAGAAATTAGAGATACTATAATTTATAGTAATCTTGTTAATTACCACTAATTATAGTAATCTTATTTAAATTTTCATTCCCATTTCATTCAATCTCCATTCCCTCACTGGACAATCTGATGCAGTCCTATTTCCTTCACTTATTCAGTCATTCAACAAGTGGGGACATAAAGATGAGTAAGAAATATGTTCTTACTTAACAACAAGCAAGCAAATAACTGGAACAAATAAAAGAAGCAGATGTTATGATAGACATCTCTAAAAGCAATAGGGCAAAGGGAGAAAGCATCACCAAAGTGAGAATCTTTTATTCTAGAGTGAGGCTGGGGGGAAAAGGAATTAGAGAAGGCAGTCTAGAGACAGTGAGAAGACTTACCTGAAAAACAAGGCTTGCTTCCTGTAAATCATTATTCTCCAAGAGACTGTACAGGAAGAGAGGAAACAACATGAGCAAAGGCATGGCTTCAGTTCTCATTTGTGTGTAGAATAACACCACATGGAAATGATTGCTGATGATGGTGTTCATTCTATCACTTTGTGACTTAGTGTTCTCTATAAAATCCTTTACAACATCATTGCTGGCATTGCTGTTAGTCTTTCATATTTCCTTAGCCCAAATAAGAACGGATAACAGTATATTGCAAGTCCTACCACATTTTTAAGGATACATAGCCATCACATTTCAAGGAATCTATCTGATAGAAATAGCAGCATGGTTGCGTAAATATACAGGAGCAAAAACATGTAGTGTAATGCCTATGCAGAACTATAAAATTCCCATTGCATTTGGCTTTCACTTAAAGATTTTAAGCATAGAGAACTGCAAGTAATATCACAAATGCTCTCCTTCCTTCTCATGTATGCACCCAAAGACCCTTCTCACACAGCTATTGGCAATTTTGTGGTCCCACCACATACAATATAAGAAAGAAAGGAAAGTAGCGTCTGAACCAAGACTAATTTACTCAATGAAAGAAAGTAAAAACAAAGGACAGTATCATCTCCTGATTTCAAAACTTGCTACAAAGCTACAGTAGTCAAACAGCTAGCATGCTGGCATAAGGATAGACATATAGATGCACCAAGTATAATTGAGAATTCAAAAATAAGCTCTCACATTTATGTCAATTTATAGTTGACATGGTTGTCAAGATCATCTAATGAGGAGAGAATAATCTTCAAAAACTAATGCTGGGACAACTAGATGCGAAAGAATGAAGTTGGACCCCATACACAAAAATTAACCCCAAATTGATTAAAGACATCAATTTAAGCACTAAAACTTTATTTAAACATAAATATCTTAAAAGAAAACATAGGAATAAATCTTAGTTACCTTGGATTTGGCAAATGATTTCTCAGCTATGACATCAAAAGCCCAAGCAAAGAAAGAAAAATAGGTAAATTGGATTTCGTCAAAATTTAAAACTTTTGTTCATTAAAGAACATTATCAAGATAGTGAAAATACAATCACAGAATGGAAAAAATATGTGCACATTATATGTGTAATGAGAATTTAGTATCCAGAATATATAAAGAACTCTTACAAATCAACAAAAAATAGACACAACCCAGTTTTTAAAATTGGTAAAGTACTTGGACAGACAGTTCTCCAAAAATATAAAAAATAGCCAACAAGCACATGAAAAGATGCTAAATGCCGTTAGACATTGGGGAAATGCAAATTAAAACCACACAAGATACTATTTCATACACAGTAGGGTGGCTATATTCAAATAAATGGAAAATAACGAATGCTGGAAAGAGGAGAAAAACTGGAGCCCTCATATGTTGCTGGTGAACACATAAAAGGAGCAGCTGCTATGGAAAACAATTTGGTGATTCCCCAATAAGTTAAACATGGAATTACCATATGAGTCAACAGATGCAATCCTGGGTATATACTCAAAAAAATTGAAACCACATGTCCAAACAAAAAATATGTACATGAATATTCATAGCAGCATAATTTACAGTGGCCAGAAGACTAAAACAACCCAAATGACCATTAACTGATAAACGGATAAACAAAATGTGGTATATCCATATAATAGACTATTATTATTCAGCCATAAAGTGGAATAAAGTACTGATATATGCTACAACGTGGATGACCCTTGAAAACATTACACTAAGTGAAAGCTAAGTGAAATCAGACACAAAAGGCCGCATATCATATGATTCATTTATATGAAATATCCAGAAGAGGCAAATACATAAAGACAGATAAATTAGTGGTTTCCAGGAACTGGGAGGAGTGGGGAATGGGGAGTGACTGCTTAGTGGGTACAGGATTTCCTTTTGGGGTGATTAGAATGTTCTGGAACTACATAGTGATGACTGGTGCACAATATTGTGAATATACTGTCACTGGATTGTACAGTTCAATTGGTTAAAATGGTAAAATTTTTTTTGTATTTTACCACAATCAAAAATGAAGCTAAAAATATTGTCATCAATTTATTGCAGATTACAAAGAAGAAATAAACAATTTATTAAATGAAAACTTATTTCGTGGGAGAGTGTGCATCTTAAGCTGAAAGACTGAGGGGTCAGTTCTTTTTGTGTGCATATAACATTATAAGACCACGTAGCAAGTTATTTAGTTGCCCATAGAATAGGGAATACCAGCGAGAGCAAGCCAAAGAAGGATGCAAAAAAAAAAAAGTGATGTAGTTATGTGTTGCATTGATAAAACCATCTGCTGTAAAATAAGATTTTAATTATGCTCAGTTAAGTCACAGCTCCTTCTCAACACAGGAAAGACAAATACGTGAAGCGAATGAGGAAGATAGTGTCTTTCAGACAGCTGTCTACAAGTCAACAAGAGAGCCCTCACTCGAATCCAAACTTGCTGGGACCCTGGTCTTGGACGTCCACCCTCCAGAACTGAGAAAACTAATTTCTGTTATTTAAGCCTAGTTTATGGTATTTGTCATGGCACCCCAAGCTGACTCAGACAACACTTCCAAAGGATGTTCCAATTTTTGGTTCCTCCCTCTACAAGAACAGGCTTGCTGCACCTATTGTGCCAGGCACAACTTCAAAGGTGGTCTGTCCTGCCCTGCCAACTAGAATGCCGAGGCTTATTCTCTAAGATTTTCCTCTCTTTCTTGCCTCAAGATCTCCTTGCTTTTTAGTCTTTCTTCCCTTTTGGGTCCTGCTTTCTTTTACCAAAACTGATAGCGACTAATCTGATAATCAGATCCCCTCAAAGGAATTAACAACTCATAAAAACTACCTGTTTATAAGAACACTTCTTTTTAGGTAGAAACTAGCAAAGCTATTTTCTCCAAGAAGAGAATCCCTAATGGTGACTATTTCAGGTACTGTAACAACTTATCTGGGAAGACATGCTTGGGTGAAAATACATGTAGATGTCCATCAAGTCACCTGTGCATGAAGCCAAACTTAGTTGTATTGATACTCCTAGATCAGAGATTTATTACTGAATATTTTCCTCCTGTGAGTCTTTATTGCATACAAGAAATATCCTTTTAGGCTTACATGAAGTCAAAAAATATATTACTTATTTAATATATATTTCTGTGTGTACTCATATACATTGTAATACAAAATAATCACGTCATTTTAGCATTTAGCTTAAAGGGGGCTTTCACAATCATTAATCCTTTTAAACCTCACAATCATTAGAAGTTCGTAATGTAAATAATGCTGTTAAGCAGTATGAACCAGGTCAGGAAGTTCTCAGCAGGAAATAGGGATTTGGACAAGGAAATGGATTAAACTAATTGGGGCTGAAGACAGTCTAGTGCTGGCTCATAATAAACACTCAAATACACATCGAAATAATGAATCAATACTCTCAATCCTACTGGCACCTAACAATACAGAAGTCTACCTGAGGAAGGGCAGAGAAATAGACAGGGGCAGGCAACCAAGACCTCAGCATCCAACCCAGGAAATATATTTCAGGCGATACAAGGAAGAGCAGGAAAAGAACTAGTCCTGGAGGCATGGGATTGGCCGCACTAGCCAACAGAAATTAGAAGTTGGGCCTTAGTTCTAGCAGGTGAGTAAGGGAAAACCAGGTACCAGCGCAGAAGATCATGGGAAACTTGAACACCCATGATAAAGGTTGGGTAAGAAGGCTGAAGTCTGATACTCACTTAAGTGCCACTTGTACCAAGATTCTCCCAACCCAGACACTAGTCACAGAGCATCATTATCAAGCCATTCATAATAACTGAGAGGGAGTTTGCAACCAAGATCTCGAATTTCTTCTTCTAACTGGCTAGTGGCTTTAGGATAACAGGATTGTGGCTTTAGGCGCTAGCAGGATAGCAAGTTACAAGTGGAGTTGTATTCCAAATCCTGTACCCCCCTGCGACTCATAATGTGGTCTGTGGAGCAACAACAGCAGCAGCAACCTAGAAATTTGTTGGAAATGCAGGCTGTCATTCCCAGCCCAGACTTACTAAATCAGAACCTGGGGTTTTGTTTTTTGTGTGTTTATTTGTTTGTTTCTGTTTGTTTATTTTATTTGACTGTAAGTTCTGGGATACCTGTGCAGAATGTGAAGGTTTGTTACATAGGTATACATGTGCCATGGTGGTTTGCTGCACCTATCAACCCGTCATCTAAGTTTTAAGCCCCTCGTGCATTAGGTATTTGTCCTGATGCTCTTCCTCCTCTTCCCCCAAATCCCCAACAGACCCTAGCGTGTGACGGTCCCCTCCTTGTGTCCATGTTCAGAACCTGGTTTTAATAAGATTCCATGTGATTTGCACACATAAGAAAGTTTGAGAATCACTGCTCTACATCATACTGCCATTCTCCTTTTCACACGTTTCTTTTTTTGACCCTGAAGGAATAACACAGGGTTTATAAATAAAGAACAAAAATACTTTGTATCTTAAGAGAAGAAGAGAAGTTCAAAGCAGGGAGAGTTCAGAGAAGGCAGAGAACTTCCAGCTGAAGAGATTTGAACTCAGTGCATCTGTCCTGATCTTTGAAGAAAGAGTAAGATATACACAGGCAGTAATGGGAAGTGTGGAGCTGTTTCTTGCAAAGGGAACCCAGTAAGTGAAAACATCTAAGGCAGGAGAGTGCAGGACATGATGGCAGGTGGTTCTGTCTGGCTGGGGAATAGGAGGTGTGAAGAACAATAAAAATACATGTTTGAAAGAAAAATTAGGGACAGCATAGAGAGATTATAAAATGATAAAAATTCAGGCTTTATTGGGTAGGCAGTGAAAATTGAAAGATTTTGAGCAGAGGACTGATGGGTTCAAAATTAATCATTAACCGTCAAAAATGCTAATTGCTATTGGGTTGCAGAAATAGAAGTGGAAGACCAAAAAAGAAACGATGTAGAACTCTAGTGGTGGGCAAAAGTTAATAAGAGACAAGACTTGAGGCAGCAGTGGGAATAAAGAGGAAAGGGAAGATTTCAAAGACATGATGTTTTAACCTTTAAGCTAATATAGCTTTACAGGATGGAGCTCTACAGATGACTCATCTCCTTTAGCACCTGCTTATTCAGGCCACAGTGCCATATACAGGTGGAGATGTACAGTATATCAATCATTAAAACACAAGTATCATTAAAACACAAGGATTTAAAACCCAGCAGAGGCCCTGCAGTGTCCGACCCACTGTGAGTGCCCCAAGTTTTGTACTGAATATTCCTGAATATTGCCAGAAGAGCATCTCTCTAGGCAACAAGTCATATGTAGCCCAAGAGCCAAGACCTGAAAAATCAATTCTCAACTTGATAATTGTCACCTTTGGGAGAATTCTCACCTTTCACAGATTTCTTTAATCACAGTGGCATTTAAGGCAAAAATAAAACCCACGAATGTATATTTACATTGAAAATTATAACTAGAAATGTAAATCCCATTGAAATGACTGCTATAGCAAAATTTCTCTCTCTCTCTCTCTCTCTCTCCCTCCCTCTCTCCCTTCCTCCTATACATGTAAAAACTCATAAAGAACAACTATCAGAATTACCTCTTAGTTATCTCTAGACCGGGGTTTCTAAACACGGCGGGAATGACATTTTGGGCCAGGTAACTCTTGTTTGTGAGGGGTACTGCTCTGTGCCCTGTAGGATGTTTAGCAGCATCTTAGGCCTCTACCCAGTAGATGCCACTTGCAGCCAGTCACCTTCCCCACCCCTTACCCCACCAGTTGTGGCAACCAACGCTGTCCCTGGACATTGCAAAGGTCCCCAGGGGTGGGGGTAGGGAGAACAATATCACCCCTGATGGAGAAGCACTGCTCTCAAGCATGCCAAATTGCAAGCCCATGATACCCATTAAGTAATATGAATGCAAGAGGGGATCACTTAGAACTCTGAGAATCCTGAAGTGCATTTCTTTGTGTTTATTATTTGGAGCAGTTTAACATAGCCAAACCACAGACCTACTAAATTTTACTATCTAATTGATAACATCCACTCTCATGACTTTTCCTAAATGTCCCACAGAATTATCCAGGATTCTAAGTTATCTCGGAAAATGTTCACTTTGCTTTGGAAAATGGTATTTAAGTTCCACGCCGTCAGGACTTAAGGTACCTTACTAAGGCATCTTTTTAAGAGGCCGTGCATAAATAATAAATTTCAAATCTCTTTAACAAGAATTCTAGAGTGTTTAGCAAAAACAAGAATAGAAGACTACACCTAGCAAGCTGGAATTAAAGATACCACAGGGCTGGGGAACTTGAGAAGAAATAAGTGAAATCCCATCAATATGCCTTTCATCAGATTTGATTCGCATAGCCTCAGACCTAAAGAGTTTCATCCACTGCTTTCAATGCAGTTCAGCAGGAGCCAAACCACACAATTGAAACATTCAACTTCATGTAAAGTGAAACTCAGAGAAGCCTTGCCAGCTCAGACCAGAGCCACGCTTACAAATCCAAAAGGTAGTGTGGAAATGATGTTTTCAGCACTCCGCATTTGCGGGCACTGGTAATTAGTATTGCCAATTTAAGCTCTTGAACATAGAATCCTTTAGGATTCTAAAGTGCCATTCATACATTGCTAGTCTGTTATTTCAGGCCACTGAGTAAATATCTCAGCAAATCTTTCATAGTTATCTTCATGGTGGTAGACTTTAAAACTTGGAAAGAACAGCCACAGATAATTTTTCTCTAAAAACTTAGTTGCACTATTATAATCTGTTTCTCATTATATGTGTGCTATTCAAACCATGCATAGCCCATAAAATCTCAGAAAGAGCTACAATAAATTAAAAAGACTAGAAAAACATAATGGAGCTCCATACTCCCAAATTGTTCGTAGAAGGCAATCGCAAAAACATACGGCTCTTATTTGTCGCCCTCTGGATCTAGGTCTGTATAATTATTCTGGCAGAAATTTCTTTCCTATGAGAAAAGCCACAAATGGAAAACACTCAGAAAGTAAGCAACTAGGGTACTTAAAGGGACGACTGAATGTACGGACAAAGCAGTGAAGTGGTCGGGGCCACCTCTCCTTATGTGGTTGTAATCATACACAGGGTGAGGCATGGAGATGCCACCACTTCAATTTTCATAAGGGAAAAAAAATGTATGGAAAAGAAATATTAGTAGCCACCTCAACATATTTTCTCCATTGTAGGTTTACTGCTTATTAACTTGAGAAACATTTCTCAAATACCTACTGCAGGTAAGACATGTTTCCTGTCTTTAATGGCTTGTGGCATAAAAGAGAAATAACAGATTCATTACAATGACCTAGTAGATAAGGCATAAGAATCATAAGCACAATAAGAAATGTTAGTTAAGTTCTATGGCCATACCACCCCGAATGTGCCTGATCTTGGAAGCTAAGCAGGGTAGTGCCTGCTTAGTACTTGGGTGGAAGAAATGATAGTTAAATTGCCATGGGAATTGTGAGGAAGAGGAAATTGATTCCTGCTGTGGGTATAAAAGAAGGCTGT
>NW_026652280.1:147706001-147748588 GCF_009828535.3 Hylobates moloch
ATAAATTACCTTGGGCAGTATGGCCATTTTCACGATATTGATTCTTCTGACCCATGAGCATGGAATATTTTTTCTTCTTTGGAAATGAATCATAAAATCTTTTTGGTAAATTAAGACCAAAATAAGTATTCAAAAATGTACACATTCTCAATGAAAAACCTCAAGATAATTATTCAGTGTTTTAAAGGCTTTCTTAATGTCTAGAATAATTGATAATCAATTAGTCTGATTTTATGTTGACTGATTGAAGACCTCTATCCACATGCAATTAACCATCAATTAACTTTGATGCTCCTTAACATCTTCATAAATTTAGAACTGACAAAATATTCTAAGATGCAAATAGCTAAAAGTATGTTTAATGTATCTATCACAGTAGTATCACGTTGCCTGATAAAATAAATGATTTTAACAAGAACTGCTTTGGACTCAAGGTGATAAGGTGTTTCCATTTGGTTTTGCCCTATAATAAAGCATTTGAAATCAACCATGTGTTTTCTCAATATGTTCTTTGAGAATCAAATTAAGTAGCCAAAAATTTTCATCACATCTGTAATCTATTTAAATTACAGAGAAGTAGGTATGAGGAGATAAGATAAAAGAAAGGGAGAAAGGATACAGTTCATTATTTGGACTAAATGAATTGAGAAAATACAATAGTCAGTTGAAGAAATGAGCACAGAGCAATAAATCTAAGGGGACAAAATTAGAGTAGCAAATTGGAGGAAACAAAATTGGATTCTAGAGTTATCCCAAGAAAAAAGCACAGAAAGGAAAAAAAAAAAGGAGACAACTTCTAGAATAATGAGTCTGCTAAAATTGACCTGACAGGAAAATTTACCATCCTTTACATCTGACTCTATATCCTTGTGATATGGTTTGGCTGTGTCCCCACCCAAATCTCATGTCAAATTGTCAAATTGTAATTCTCAGGGTTAGAGGAGTGACCTGGTGGGAGGTGATTGTATCGTGGAGGAGGATTTCCCCCTGGCTGCTATCGTAATAGTGAGTTCTTATGAGATTTGATGGTTTAAACATGTGTGGCACTTCCCTCTTTGCTTTCTCTCTCTCTCCTTTTCTGCCATGGTAAGATGTGCTTGCTTCTCCTTCACTTTCCACCATGATAATAAGTTTCCTGAGGCCTCCCTAGCCATGCTTTCTGTACAGCCTGTGGAACTGTGAGTCAATTAAACCTCTTTTCTTCCTAAATTACCCAGGCTCAGGTAGGGTTTTTTTGTTGTTGTTTTTTGATTGTTTGTTTTTTGTTTTTGTTATTTTTTGAGATGGAGTCTCGTTCTGTTGCCCAGGCTGAATTGCAGTGGTGGAATCTCAGCTCACTGCAACCTCTGCCTCCCTGGTCCAAGCGATTCTCCTCCCTCATCCTCCCAAGTAGCTGGGATTATAGGCACACACAATCATGCCTGGCTAATTTTGTATTTTTAGTAGAGACGAGGTTTCACCATGTTGGCCAGGCTGGTTTCAAACTCTTAACCTCAGGTGATCTGCCTGCCTTGGCCTCCCAAAGTGCTGGGATTATAGGTGTGAGGCACCTCGCCTGGCCAGGTAGTTCTTTTTAGTAGTGTGAAAACAGACTAATATACCCTACAACTAGGAAAGCATTAGCACTCTTTGGGAAGGGTAGAACTAATCAAACTGCAGCAAAATCACTTACGGAAGCTGTAGGCTACTGTCTCTGGATTTATCCGTCTAGCTCCTCTACTTCTTAGTGTGATACTCCCCTTCCTCTATATTTGGCCCCAATACTCTCATTGTGCTTACTAATGACAGAAATAGGCTTGAGCTTTGGCCTTTGTGGCAGATTCAAAATGTCCACAAAGTCTTTCACATTCCTCCCGTAGAGGTGAGGTCTATTGAATGCAGGTGGGCTCTGTGTCTGCTTTGGCTGATAGATTATGGAAGTAATGCTGTGACAGTTTCTAAGCCTAGGCCTTAATAGACTGGCATGGTTTCTTTTTCTGGATCTTGGAATACTTACTCTTGGAGCCCAGCTACCACGTTTTGAGAAAACCCAAGCATTGTAGTGGAGAGGTCCAAGCACCCTGATGGAGAAGCTCAAGGCCTCCAGCCTTGTTTTCCAGCTGAGCTACCAGCCAACCATCAGCACCAACTTGTTAGTCATTGAACAAGCCATCTCAGAAGTGGATCCACCAGCCACAGTCAAAGTGCCCCAGCTGAAATCATGTGAAAAAGAAAGCAGTCATTCTACACCAAGCCTTGTTCAAATTGCAGATTTGTAGGCAGAATGAGCAATGTTATTTTAAGCCACTAAGTTTTGGTGTGGTTTATTACACAGTGACAAATAACCAGAACAGCCCTCTAGCAAAATGAGCACATTTCATGTTAGGAAAGCACTTTTGAAGGTAGGTAAATGTTGAAGGAGGAAGGAACTTTTAGCCTCTAGGAATTCTGTCTATCTAACTATCTATCTATCTCTGATCTGTAAGGTTCTGTCCTTCAATCTTTTGTTTTAATGTTGTGAAAGAAAAAAACAATAGCCTTCAGCCAGAACCTTCTGTTCTTGGTTATATGTGGTTTGTTGATTCACATGGTTCTTTGAGACCGCAAAACATTAGAAACAATGAGTAAGCTAAGTCACTGAAGAGATGCTCACATGTACTAGTCAGTTTATTCCCAGGATGCCTGTTTTCCATTCGTAGCTGAAGCCTTCTGAAAAGTCTTACCAACAGAGGTGTTTCTTCAGAGGATGTTTAAACTGACCGGATTTAATCTAGCTAATCAAAGAAATTTGTATGGACAACTCCCTACACATTTGTGCATGGACCACTTAGCTTCCTTTATTAGTTATTCCTTGAAAATTAATCACAAGAATCAAGCAAATCTGGTAAATTTACTCAGCAGCTGGTTTGGCTTCTGCCTGTAGAAACACTTGCCTCTCTGTCCCCAATCACATAGTACCACAGGCTTCTTCTCATGGCATTTCCTACATAACACCTCCTGCAACTTGTACTTTTCTGTTTCCTGTATTGGTATGCTCGTGCCTGAAAATAATGAGTCAGGCCTCATAGTCTTTGCAGCCCAGTACTTAACAGTGCTTGGCATATCATAAGCGCTCAATCAGAGCTTGTAAGTGAACTACTTAGTAAAATCAATAATATGCATATTTAAATATAGTTTTATGTTGCCCCCAGATGAGCAACAGACCCCTGGAGGAGAAATAGGAAAGTGGCTTTTTTTCCAAAACTTTTCCATTGGCTTTTTCTAAACACAAACATGAATTCTATCAAATAAGTTTGTGATTATGACCAAAGGAAATATTTATTCTGGGTGATATTTAAATTTTTTTTAATTGTGGTCACTTCATTCTAACCAAAGTCAGAGAATAAATTAGACATGTGAGAAGAAGGTTAGACAAGGGATCTGCATTTAATGTGTTCTTGGCTTCTGTTTAGATTATACCTTGTATAGGTAATAATGTTTATTGACCAAAGTATGGGAATATGTCCTAGGCCTTCACATTCAATCACCACTCACTCACTGACTTACCCAGACCACTTCTGGCCCTGCAAGCTCCATTTATGGTAACTGCTCTCTGCAAGTATACTAGTTTTTATTTTTTGTACTGTATTTTTACTGTACCTTTTCTACGTTTAGATGCACAAATATCACTGTGTTACATACAGTTTTCTACAGTATTCAGTACAGTTGCATGCTGTGCAGGTTTGTAGCCTAGGAGCAATAGGCTATACCACATAGCCTACATGTGTAGTAGGCTATACCATCTGGATTTGCATAAGTACATTCTGTGATGTCCACACAATGACAAAATTGCCTAACGTTACATTTCTCAGAAAGTAACCTCATCATTACACAATGCATGGCTGTAGTTTTAGAGTATTATGATTCTTTCAATAGGACAGTAAAAGTAAATTTAACAGATTCTTCTTTATTCTTATAAATAATTGCCTCTTTTTTTATATAATACCAATACTTGCTACCCAAGCTTTCTTTTTGTTAATATTGGACCAATATATCATTTTCTATGCCTCTAATTTTCCAACTTTTATGTCTGGGTTTGCTTTATACGTGTGTCTCATAAGCATCACATAGAACTACATTGTTTTAATCCAATCACAGCCTTTTACTGGATGTGTTTAACATATTTACATATATTGTGATTACCAACTTGAAATGATTTCTACTATCTTCTTTTACATTTTCTGTTTGCCATCCTCTTTCCTTGATACTCTCTTTTTGCCTTCTTTTGGATGGCTGAAGATTTCTATGGTCCCTTTTGTTCTTCTGCAAATTTGGAAATTATAGATAGCGACTTTACTCTTTGGGTGTTACTTTTAATTATGAAAATACATACTTGTGACAGAGACTGGCTAACTGCTCATAAAACCCATTCTCCTTCTCTCCTGGGAACAAAGCTGAACTTTACTCCCCAGCCTCCCCTGAAGTTGGATAGATATGGCTGCATGACTGAGCTATAGTCAAGCCAATGGAATATGTGCAGAAGTGAGGAATGCCACTCCCAAGCCTGGCCCATTAAAGCCTCCATTCCCTCTACTTCCACCCCTAGCCAGCTGTATGTCAATGTCCTAAGGGACAATGGAAGCCCTATGCTGAGGATAGAGCATTTATCAGCCTGGGCGACTGAATAATAGCATATAACAGAGACACCACCACCACTACTTAGCTCATCCACCAGTTGAAATATAGGTTATTGTAATTGCCCAGTGGGTTATTTCTGGCGGCACAGACAAAGCCAGTTCACTGAGACCATGGCATTGCAGTAAAGAAAGAGTTTAACTAACACGAGGCCAGTCACAAAGAAGATAGAGTTATTACTCAAATCAGTCTCCCTAAAGGCTTGAAGATTAGAGATTTTCAAGGATAGTATGGTGGGCAGGTGTGACCAAGGTATGACTAGGCGATGGGTGCTGCTGGTTGGTTGTGGATGCAGTCATAGGGGTATGGAAAATGGTCCTCATGAGCTGAATCCATCTCTTCACTGGGGGTCCACAGGACCAGTTGAGTCATGAGTCACAGGACTGGGTGGAGTGAGCCTGAAAACCATTTCAAAAGACCAATCTTTGGTTCTACAATAGTGATGTTATCTATAGGAGCAATTGGAAAAGTCACAAATCTTGTGACCTCTGGCCACATAACTCCTAAGTAGTAAGTAATTATGGAAACTACACCTACATCTTAGCATAATTCAGGCCCCTCTCATAATCCTAACTTTGTGAACTTTCATTAGTTTTACAAAGGTAATTTAGTTTTGGACAGGGCTGTTATCATCTTTGTTTTAAGGTTAAACTAGAAACTAAATTTCCCCCAAAGTGAGCTTGACCTATGCCCAGGAATGACCAAAGGCAGCTTGGAGGTTAGAAGCAAGATGGAGTCAACTATGGCAGATTTCTTCTACTGTCATAATTTTCCAAAGGCAGGTTCATCATCAGGAAATAAACTTAGTTGCCACTGTATTGCGTGTAATGAAATGTTTAAAAATACATGCATAAAAGATGCTTTTAAGAGTACTCCTTGCCACATTGAACACTGTTATTTTAGTCAGTGGATGTGGGGAAATAAAGGAGAGGAAAGGAGAGGAGGGGAGGGGAGGGGAGAAGGAAGGAAGGGAACAGAAGGGAAGGGAAGGGAAGGGAAGGAAAGAGGGAAGGGAAGGAAGGGAAGGGAAGGAAAGAGGGAAGGAAAGAGGGAAGGGAAGGGAAGGGAAGAGAAGGGAAAAGAGGGAAAGAAATATGTACTGAACTACTGAGTTTCAGCAGCTAAGTTATTAATACTTCATTATAAATTTTCTTTGAAAAATTAGACCAGTTAAGTATCTGTTTGTCATTTAAACAAGAACTTTGCATGATATGACTACCCTTTTTATCCCTCTCTCATCATATAATTGTTTTATAGAGCTTTTTTCACATTGCTTTTAACAGATAAAATTATTTTCACAGTCATTAATTAATTGCATTTATTCTGCATTTTTAAGAAAATTTTGTTATCACTATCGATTCTGGTATCCTATATTCTTTCTCTGGCTTCACTTTTCTACTTGTTAAGGTGTAAATTTTTTTCATGACTGTGTGTGGGTAATACACATTCCTATATTGTCTTCGTCCTCAAGGATAGCTAAGTCAGTACAAAATCCAGGTTGGCGGTTATTTTTTCTCAGTTCTTTAGAGCTATTACTCTATTGTAATCTAGAAATCTATTGTTCCTGAGGAGAAATCTTCCAGTGATTTACTTGTTGCTCTTTTCTAAGTGTCCTTTCTCTTTGATAGTTCTGACAGTTTTCTCTGTGTACTTGATGTTCTGCAGTTTCATCATAATGTCTCCAAGTGTGAATTTGTTCCTATTATCCAGTTTGGTACTGGATAGAGTGCCATTTCAGTGTAAAGATTAGTATCTTTCTTCAAATCTCAAAAATTCTTATTCATTGTTTTTCTAATTAATGCTTTTCCAGAATTCACTCTATTATCTTCTGAAACTCCTATTGGGTGCATGCTGAAGCCACTCCATCTAACTTTCATTTATCTTAAACTGTTTTATATTTTTTAACTCATTGTTTCTCTACAATTCATCATCCTAGTTAAATTCCTTACTTTTGTATCCCAGTCCATTTGTTTATTAACGAAGCCAATGTAGACATTTTCCTTTCTATTGAGTCTTTAATTCAATAATTACATGCTTTATTTTCAGGATTTCTAATGGTTTCCTTTTCATATTTATATATCCTTCCTTCCCGTTACTGCCTGTTTTGTTTCAAGGTGTCTTTTAACACATTAATCGTATTTCCTCTATCTTTGTTATATATTTGAAGCAAATGTCAAACTTCAAAGAATGAACTTAAAACACCATCTTAACCAAAAGTCCAAAGTAGGTCAAAGTGCAAAGTACAAACAAATAAATCCAGAATGATTGGATTCAAATAAATCCATTTGAATAATGATTCAAACACAATGGGAGTTTGTTTTTGCTTCTTGTTTGTTTTCTCATTCAAATCCAGAATGGGCAGGTTGGCAGGGATCAGGGTGATAAGTCCTCTCTACCCAGTTAATCTGGGACCTAGGCTGCCAGATGCACTGGCATTTTCAACATAAATCTTCCATAAGTCCTTCTGGATGTCACCATCCCATGGAATCCCATGGAAAAAGCCCACAGAGGAGCCACATGAAAGGTTTTACAGGCCAAGTCTGGAAGTATCACACCTTACCTCTTCTCATATCCCATTGGAGACAACATGGTCATAGGACCATACCCAACCACAGACTGGAAAGGAGGCTGGAAAACACAAGGTAGCTGTGCAATTCTATGTCTTGCTACTAGAGGGGGAACAGCTTTTCGTAGGCATCTAGTAATTTCTCCTACAACATCCAAAGAGCCACTCCATTGAAAAGTGTGCCAACTACTACAATGTCTTCTAACACTCTTCAGGACCTTAATAGAGCAGCATTACCAAACATCTTTTTGTTTATAGTGTCTATTTATATTATCACATTTATATAATGCTGTCTTCCTAATATTTCCTCCATCAACCATGGAATGTGACCCAGAAGAGTTACTCCACAAGAAAGGCTCACTAAGGTACACCTTTTGAATTGAGATCTCCTATTTCTTTGTTTCTATATAGGTATTCACTATATATTACCTCTATACTGATTTATAAAATCTTTTATTCCACTTATTGCCTGAAAGTCCCATTTTCTCTTGACTCCAAGAGAGAACTTCACTAGGAACTAACATGAAATATAGTAATAATGCAACAATTTGTTGGATACCCATTATGGAGCAGATGTGCTAAGAGCTATCACACTCATTTTCTCATTGAATTCTGTCAACAATCCTGAAGATGTTCATTTTTATGTTGATGGTGTAAATGAAGAAACTAAGGCTCAGAGAGTTTAGGTAATTGTTTACTGTCCCAATTGTACTCTGGCTGAATCGTAATTCAACTTCAGGGCTGAATAAATCTTGCACTTCTTCTACTTTACACACTGCTCAAGGATATTCTAGGTAAATGTATGTCTATTTTAGCTAAGGTTTCAACTCCAAATTTCTATCACCTCCTTTTCTCTAGTGAGCTAAGCTGTGTTTTATAAGCTTCAAGGACCTCTCTGTTCCATTTAGCATAATAAGGTCTAGACTAAACACAGGCCTTTAGCAGCCTTCTCCACAAACCCTGTACTTTTAGCCATCTAGTGATGGTTCTTGAGTGTCAGGATCTTTCTATTCTGATGTCAGCAAAAGAATGAAAAAGAGAGAATATTCTTTTTCCTAGGGCTTCACTCTGATCATCCTAAGCAGGAGGAATATGTAGGCTCCCTAAGCACCAGGAACATGGAAAAGAAAAAGGGCAACAGTAAAGCATGAAAAAGAAAGAATGTTCACTCCACTGTATTGTACTTCCTTGTGTTAAAAATCCATTTTGTGACCCCGATGACTGCATTTTCTCCTTGATTAGGCCAGAGCTTCTCCTTCTTGAGGGGTTGGGGTGGCTTTGAAATGAAAGCAAAGAAGGAATACCTTGAACTTCCCCTAGAGCAGAGCTGACTAACCATTTCTGCCCCCATCTCCAGAGGTTGTGACATTGTCCCTCTTGGGAAAGAGTATCCCAGTGGAGAATGACTGTAGCTTCTCTGTATCCATACCAACCAAGATGCTGCTGAATTTTACTTCTTTGTTATTTGTGTTATTAAAAAAACAGGTTTCCTTTTCATTTTTAGTTATAAACTTATTTGATAATACTGAATGTATTTTTTCAATCTATATATGTATCTCACCACAGAATTTGATATTATTTTTCCACACTTGGGAATCACTCCTCAGAAGGATAGAGTGAATCATCAGTTGTTGTGCCTTTCAAACATACTACTCTATGAATTTGCCATAAAGCCGTAGAACTATGAGACTACAAAATAAGTTTACGTAAAAAGTTTAGATTTTTCCCTTACCTGAAAATGGCCAAAACTAGTATTCCTTAGATGTGATCTAAGATGAAAGTATAGATTAAAGGGAAAAAAATGGATAAAATTATACTATCAAAAACAATGTGCAGGCCGGGCGTGGTGGCTTATGCCTATAATCCCAGCACTTTGGCAGGCCGAGGTGGGCTGATCACGAGATCAGGAGATTGAGACCATCTTGGCCAACATGGTGAAACCCCATCTATACTAAAAACACACACAAAAAAAAATTAGTTGGGCATGGTGGCATGCACCTGTAGGCACAGCTACTCGGGAGGCTGAGGCAGGAGAATCCCTTGAACCCAGGAGGCGGAGGTTGCAGTGAGCCAAGATTGCACCACTGCACTTCAGCCTGGCAACAGAGCTAGACTTTGTCTTTAAAAAAAAAAAAAAAAAAAAAAGTGTGCAAGGGAAGTCACATAAAAAAATAGATAATAGATATCCCTGATAAATTAGGCAAGTTTCTGATAAAAAAAAAAACAACCACCGAGATGTTCACTATAGAAAACCAGAAACTAAAAATGCAAGAAATAAAGTGGTTTTACTTGCAATTAGATTTCAGTTGAAAACCATAAAGTGAGATGGGCAGGTCTTCACTCTCCAAAGGGACACTCCAAAAAAATTTTCCTAACCCTTCTTAAATTTTAACAAACACACACATGAAGACCGTATCTATTTGCACATAGAAAAACAACTATTTTTCAAGCAAAATGTTTCTCCTGACTTTCATAAAGACCAGCTTCTAATCATTAGATTATGTTGACAAGAACAATCATTAAGACAATGGAAAGGCACAGCAATATTTTTTTATTACATACTTTCACATAAAAGCGCTTTTTAATGTAACTGGCTTTTTTTTTTACAATGGGTGAATATATATTTGAAAAAGATAATGAGGCCATAAAAATGTTTTAAAATTTGTTTTGGATATCGGGTCAGCCCTCCATATCAGTGGATTCCACATCTGCAGATTCAACCAACGGTGAATTGAAACTACCCAAAAAAAGGAAATGCTCTGTCTGTATTGAACATATACAGATTTTTTCCTGTAATTATTCTCTAAACAATAAAGTATAATGACTATTTACATAGCATTTATGTTGTGGTAGGCATTATAAGTAATCTAGAGATGATTTAAAGTATACGAGAGGATATGCATAAGTTATATGCAAATACTATACCATTTTATATCAGGAACTTGAGCAACCTTGGATTTTTATATCCACAGGATGTCCTGGAACCAATCCCCAACAGATACTGAGGGACAACTGTATGGGTATTTGCATGCACGTGGGTGTGCATGTGTGTACTTAAGAGAAGAATCTTTGAATATAACTTTAATAGAAAGCAAATAGAGAATTAAAATGACTTGAGAACCACGACTTATTCCTAAGGAAAACTTCTCAAGGGTGAATTATTTAATTTAATTTAAAAGCTTTTGTAATGCTAACTTTAAAAAAAGGAAAACTTTTAGTGCACCACTCACATAATCTTTGTGATCCACAAAGAGGCAATACAGTCGAGTGGGTGCCATCAGGAACTGTGGAGTCTGGCCTCGGCTCAAATTCTGGTTTCACCATTTATGGTCCCTAAGATGCTGGACAAATTATTTAACCTTTCAAATCCTCAGTACCATTATTTTTATTTTTTTTTCTGTCTTTATTACTATTTCTTTTTTTTTTTTTATACTTTAGGGTTTTAGGGTACATGTGCACAATGTGCAGGTTTGTTACATATGTATCCATGTGCCATGTTGATTTCCTGCACCCATTAACTCGTCATTTAGCATTAGGTGTATCTCCTAATGCTGTCCCTCCCCCCTCCCCGCACCCCACAACAGTCCCCGGAGTGTGATGTTCCCCTTCCTGTGTCCATGAGTTCTCATTGTTCAATTCCCACCTATGAGTGAGAACATGCGGTGTTTGGTTTTTTGTCCTTGCAGCCATAAAAAATGATGAGTTCGTGTCCTTTGTAGGGACATGGATGAAACTGGAAAACATCATTCTCAGTAAAGTACCATTATTTTTAAAACACAGTTTACACATTATCTACACATCAGATTCCATGGTTAAATGAAGCATTTGTTTAGTGCCAAACTCATAACAAGTCCACAGTAAATTTTATTATATTCCTTTGTTTTCTATCATTAAGAAAAGTCTGCACATCAGCCTACTTTGAAATTTTATCATTTATAAAAAGAAAAAATAAGTTTAAGAATATAAAAATCCATTTAAGATAAATGAAAGTTAGACTGAGTGGCTTCAACATACATCCAATGGAAGTTTCAGAAGATAATATGGTGAATGGCAGAAAGGTATTAATTAGAAAAACCTTGTTTTAACATTTTTGAGATTTGAAGGAAGACATGAGTCTTTACACTAAAAAGGCACACACATGTCGTCTCTGTGACTATCTGTGTCCAAATTTTTTTCTTCCTATAAGGATACCAATAAGCTTGGATTAGGACCCACCCTAATCCAATATGACCTCATCTTCACCTGATTATATCTGACATTCCATATTTATGCATTCCCTGCCTAGCACATCCTGTCATCCTTTTAGACTTGAGCTAATGGGACATCCTTGAGAAGTAATGTCTAGTATCCCTAATAATCAAGTCCCTTCTCTGAGATTCCATGAGTTTTTGCAAATATACTATTATAATATCACATTGAATTATAATTATTCTTCTATATATTGCCTTTATGAAATACAGAGGTTTTCATATTTGTGCTGGGCTCCTTTTCACTGAGGCTGAATGCCAAATAAATATTTTACATCTTCCTTCTAGTTTGTGGAAAATAAATAGGGTACGTAATGGAATGCTCTAGTGAATACATGCCAAGCCAAAGATTAAATTCCTGGGGTTTTGTGGTTTCTTTTTCTCTTATTTTGCAAGGGACATACCAGTTACAACTATATATATATACATACATACATTGATTGTGTGTGTGTGTGTGTGTGTGTGTGTGTGTGTGTGTGTGTGTGTGAAGTAAATTACATATAGGTCAAAAAGTCACCTTGAAATCACTGAAGGTAGCTTCCTTTGACAGGCAGCCATAGACGAAATAAAATAGCCCAGTGCTATGGTGGAAGGAGTATTAGTTTCCAAGGACTACTATAACAACTTACCACAAACTTGGTATCTTAAAAACAACAGAAATGTATTCTGTCAAAGTTCTAAAGGCCAGAAGTCTGAAATCAGCTTTACTGAGCCAAAACCAAGGTTATGGCTGAGCAGCACTGCCTTAGGAATCTCTGAGAAAGAATTTGGATTTCGCCTCCTCCAGCTTCTGGTGGCTCTGGCATTCCTTGAGTGTGGCCACATCACTTCAATATCCTTCTCTGTGGATACATTGGCTTCTCCTCTGTGTGTGTCTTTTAAATCTTCCTTTGTTGTCCTCTTACATGGATACATGTGATGGCATTTAAAGTCCTTCTGGATAATTCAGGATATTATTTTCTTGTCAAGATCATTAATCACAACTAGAAAGACCCTTTTTCCTTACATTGCAAAATTTACAGGGTCCAGGGATTAGAATCTTATATCTTTGAATGTCACTATTCAGCGTAATATAAGATGTTCAAAAAAATTCCTGTTTAACAAAGAAAAGTAGGAATAGGTGTCATCACCAAAAGTGGCAGAGAAGGAACTCCAATATTCCATTCCTCCACAAAAACAAAGGATGTCATTTTTTGAATCACTTTGGAACTCTAGAATCGAATAAACAATGCACAACATCTGGTGAAATGCTTAATGAAGAAAGAAGCTGCTACATTTCAGTTTTTAAGGAAGTGTCTCAAATCACCAGCTGACAGAACAGATTTCAACAGCCACACAGAAAAAAGAATACAGCCGCAATAAACTTACAAAAACGATAAAGCTCTTAAAAGAAAACTTAGGAGTAAATCTTTAGTACCTTGAATTTAGTAATGGTTTCTTAGATATAGCACTGAAAGCATGCACAACAAAAGAAAAAAATAAATTAGACTTTGTCCAAATGTGAAACTTTTTTCATCACAGAATGAGAGAAAATATTCAAAATTATATAGCTAATAAAGGTCTAATATCTAGAATATATAAAGAACTCTTACAAGTCAATGACAAAAAGTTTTAAAAATCCAATTAAAAATTGGGCTAAGGACTTGAATAGATATTTCTCAAAAAAAGACATTAATATCCAAAAAGTACATTTCAGGTGCTCAACATCATTAGTTACTAAGCAAATGCAAAACAAAATTTCCATGAAATGCCACTTTAGACCCACTAGGATGATACTATCATTTTTTAAAAATGGAAAATAACAAGTTTTGACAAAGATGTGGAAAAATTGGAACCCTTATATTGCTGCTGGGAATGTAAAATGGTGCAACCACTGTGGAAAATAGTTTGTGATTCCTCAAAAAAATTAAACATAAAGTTACTATATGAGCCAACCATTCCACTTCTAGGTATATATCCAAAAGAACTGAAAACAGGTATTCAGACGAAACTTGCACCCAAACGTTCACAGCAGCACTATTCACAGTGACCAAAAGATGTGAATAACCCAAATGTTCATCAACTGTTGATGTATTGATACATGCTGTAACTGAATGAATCTTGAAAACTCTGTACTAAGTAAAAGAAGCCAGATGCAAAAGAGCACATATTGTATCATTCCACTTATATGAAATATCCAGAATAGAGAAATTCATAGAGAGAGGAATCAGCTTAGTGGTATCCAGAGAGGGCAGGAAGGCAGGAAATGGAGTAACTGCTTATTGGGCATGGGGTCTCCTTTGAGGGTGAGGAAAATATTCTGGAACTAGATAGTGATAACTGTTGTAAACATTGTGAACGTACTAAATGCCACTGAATCGAACCCTTTAAAATGGTTAAATGGTAACTAATGCATGTTATGTGAATGTTACTTTCATAAGAATAAAAGTAGAAAATATTTTAAAAATAGAAAATTTGCCTTATCACTTAGGAACCTGGTGCCGAAAGAGACAGGGAGGCCAATGGTTTTGTATCCATAAAGTGCTAGTTTTTAAAACCAGTCCTAGCCCAGCACTCCAGGACTGGCTTGCCCCCTAGGATGTGACTGAATTTGAACTGAAAAACTAACAGGCAGGGCCCTGGGCAGATGCCTGATAGAGCATGAAGGTTCCACAATGAAATATAGTATTAATACTAAGGGAATATCTTGTCTCACTAGCCTCCATCCAACATTTATGGAAGCAACTGAAGTGAAGGATCTAATCATCTTAGCCATGTGCTCCTGGCCCAAACTTTATAACTAGCTTTAGAAGCAGTCTTCCTTGGCTCAGTGCTGGTGGAGAGATTCAACTGCCACCACCATCCTGAGTAGCTTTGCATCTTCCATGGGAGAGAGTTATCCACTGCCCTGTTTCTGAGCTGGCCAAAAAGTGGTGCCCAGTGGCCCACTCTAACCTTTAAAGCCCTCTTGTTTTTGTCCCCATAACACTGGGGATGTGGGAAACCCATCCTCCAAACGATCAACTACAGCTGGATGAATGTTCTAGCACTTGTGGCTGACTCCACAGTAGGCCAGGATTCCCCAAAACCAGTTTCTGCTCAGCTACTACCACTCCCTCTGCCTAAAGCTACACATTAAAATTTAAAAGAACAAGACTCAGTTTCTCCTTCAAGATACTCAAAAAGACAAGTGCTTGTTGAATTTTTTGATTGCATCTTCTTTCCAATGTGTGAGGTCGTCAAATTTTTGCACTTTGGAAATTGAAAGACATTGTTATGCTTAGACTGTGTAGTGACACCAAGTGACAGGAAAGTAGTCAAAGTCTTTTTCTGCTATCAGTTCTCCAACTGATTGAGCCTGTTGCTTTGTGTAAGTATGTATCTTTCTTTTTGCAGAAACTGTTATGAGAATATCACATCTTGTATGAATAGCTTTATGACATTTACAGTCACCAACATCAAATAGCCCTAATGTTAACCACAGCTATAGTTAACAGAAACTCAGGAGTGGGTAAGATAAGCCAGCCTTCAGTGCCCTTTCCAAACAGTAATCAGTTCTGTAAAAATTAGCATAAGCAGTAACTTCTCACCACAAAAGATAAAGAAAATACTGCAGCAAAGGATAAAGAAATGGTTCAGAATGCTGCTTGCCCACACTCATCCACCAGGGAAATCCAACTGAGAAGATTAGAAGCCATACTCTCCTGAACTCAGAAAGATGCCCACACTGCTACTCAAATTGCTTCTCCTAGTGCTTCCCTTCCCTGGAGCAATCTAAGTGTGTTTTGTTTTATTTCGTTTTTCTTTGCTTTGCTATGTTATTCTTGGTGGTGGTGGTAGCAGCAATAAAAAGTTAAGTGTAAAGGTAATTTGACAATAATTTTGACCCTTTTCTCTGGATCTAATAAGAGGACTAAAACATTATTTCTCAAAAGATCGGAACACGGAGCACATACATAAGAATTACCTGGAATTCTTGCTAATACTGTAGATTCCAGGGCTCTCTCCCATCCCTATTAGACAGATCTCTGTATATCAGACTCGAATCAGCACATTTGCTACTTCATATATTACATACTAAAATTTGAAGCTAAGGCAGAAAGCATAAAATACATTCTCAAAGACAGTTTTTTGTATCCTGAGACTTTGCTGAAGTTGCTTATCAACTTAAGGAGATTTTGGGTTGAGACGATGGGGTTTTCTAGATATACAATCATGTCATCTGCAAACAGGGACAATTTGACTTCCTCTTTTCCTAACTGAATACCCTTTATTTCTTTCTCCTGCCTGATTGCCCTGGCCAGAACTTCCAACACTATGTTGAATAGGAGCGGTGAGAGAGGGCATCCCTGTCTTGTGCCAGTTTTCAAAGGGAATGCTTCCAATTTTTGCCCATTCAGTATGATATTGGCTGTGGGTTTGTCATAAATAGCTCTTATTATTTTGAGATACATCCCATCAATACCTAAT
Organism: Hylobates moloch; assembly: GCF_009828535.3. Classification (NCBI taxonomy): domain Eukaryota; kingdom Metazoa; phylum Chordata; class Mammalia; order Primates; family Hylobatidae; genus Hylobates; species Hylobates moloch. The sequence goes on from NW_026652280.1 coordinate 147,721,917, forward strand.
TTATTGAGAGTTTTTGGCATGAAGTGCTGTTGAATTTTGTCAAAGGTCTTTTCTGCATCTATTGAGATAATCATGTGGTTTTTGTCTTCGGCTCTGTTTATATGCTGGATTATGTTTATTGATTTGCATATATTGAACCAGCCTTGCATCCCAGGGATGAAGCCCACTAATTATGGTGGATAAGCTTTTTGATGTGCGCTGGATTCGGTTTGCCAGTATTTTATTGAGGATTTTTGCATCAATGTTCCTCAGGGGTAATGGTCTAAAATTCTCTTTTTTTGTTGTGTCTCTGCCAGGCTTTGGTATCAGGATGATGCTGGCCTCATAGAATGAGTTAGGGAGGATTCCCTCTTTTTCTATTGTTTGGAATAGTTTCAGAAGGAATAGTACCAGCTCCTCTTTGTACCTCTGGTAGAATTCGGCTGTGAATCTGCCTGGTCCTGGGCTTTTTTTCGTTGGTAGGCTATTAATTATTACCTCAATTTCAGAACCTGTTATTGGTCTGTTCCGGGATTCAACTTCTTCCTGGTTTAGTCTTGGGAGGGTGTATGTGTCCAGGAATTTATCCATTTCTTCTAGATTTTCTAGTTTATTTGCATAGAGGTGTTTATACTATTCTCTGATGGTAGTTTGTATTTCTGTGGGATTGGTGGTGATATTGCCTTTATCATTTTTTATTGCGTCTATTTGATTCTTTCTTTTCTTCTTTGTTAGTCTCGCTAGCAGTCTATCAATTTTGTTGATCTTTTAAAAAAACCAGCTCCTGGATTCATTAAAAATTAATTTAAGATGGATTAAAGACTTACATGTTAGACCTAAAGCCATAAAAATCCTAGAAGAAAACCTAGGCAATACCATTCAGGACATATGCATGGTCATGGACTTCATGTCTAAAACACTGAAAGCAATGGCAACAAAAGCCAAAATTGACAAATGGGATCTAATTAAACTAAAGAGCTTCTGCACAGCAAAAGAAACTACCATCAGAGTGAACAGGCAACCTACAGAATGGGGGAAAATGTTTGCAATCTACTCATCTGACAAAGGGCTAATATCCAAAATCTACAAAGAACCCAAACACATTGACAAGAAAAAAACAAACAACCCCATCAAAAATTGGGTGAAGTATATGAACAGACACTTCTCAAAAGAAGATATTTATGTAGCCAACAGACACATGAAAAAAATGCTATCATCACTGGCCATCAGAGAAATGCAAATCAAAACCACAATGAGATACCATCTCATACCAGTTAGAATGGCAATCGTTAAAAAGTCAGGAAACAACAGGTGCTAGAGAGGATGTGGAGAAATAGGAACACTTTTACACTGTTGATGGTACTGCAAACTAGTTCAACCATTGTGGAAGACAGTGTGGTGATTCCTCAAAGATCTAGAACTAGAAATACCATTTGACCCAGCAATCCCATTACTGGGTATATACCCAAAGGATTATAAATCATGCTACTATAAAGACACATGCACATGTATGTTTATTGCGGCACTATTCACAATAGCAAAGACTTGGAACCAACCCAAATGTCCATCAATGATAGACTGGATTAGGAAAATATGGCACATATACACCATGGAATACTATGCAGACATAAAAAAGGATGAGTTCATGTCCTTTATAGGGACATGGATGAAGCTGGAAACCATCATTCTCAGCAAACTATCGCAGGGACAAAAAAACCAGACACCGCATGTTCTCACTCATAGGTGGGAACTGAACAATGAGAACACATAGACACAGGAAGGGGAACATCACACACCAGGGCCTGTCGTGGAGTTGGGGGAGGGGTAAGGGATAGCATTAGGAGATATACCTAATGTAAATGACAAGTTAATGGGTGCAGCACACCAACATGGCACATGTATACATATGTAACAACCTGCACATTGTACACATGTACCCTAGAACTTAAAATATAATTTAAAAAAAAGACAGTTCTTTTCTGTCTCCCAAACCATCTCTCTAACCCACTGGGGTATAACTTTCTACAGAGCAGGGATTATGTATTTATTATTCAACTACCACTCATTCATCAATCCATGATCCAATGTTCTTTTGCTAAGCACCTATTATTGTGCTTAACAATCTATCAATCATTGTATTAGATGCAGATTAGATAAAGCAGAATGTTCTCCCTTGAAGAGGTAACAGGAAAAATCAAAAATAAAAGAGGAATAAAATTAAAACAAACACAAAATGAATAAATAAATAAATAAATAAATAAATAAATAAATAAATAAATAAAGCAGAATGGACATAACAGACATTCATTAAATGTTTGCTGAATAAATAAATAGAATGAATGAATGAACAACCTGAAGGAATACTTTACCCTATTGGTAAGAAACTTAAAAACATGTTTTCCTCCTCTTCTATTGAGAAACCAACACATTATTAATCTTCTGGTCAACCATTTATTTTATTAGGCATCATTCCAAATCATTATGCTGAATAAAAATAGTAATTGCGTAAGAACATATATCACAAATCTCATCAATGTTTCATTCTAAATGCTTATGTGAAAATGAGCATTGCCGCCATTTTTGAAATCAGTTAATATTCTATACATTTTATATATAGATAATACCAACTAGCAATGTTCTTTATATTATGAAAGGTAAATGTCACTCACCCAGAGATCTTTAACTAGTATATGTGGACCAAAGACAGCTCATACGTTTCCAAAAGCCATCACACTGGGAAGCAGCGCCCTCCTCCCCATCCTACTCCCATTGAGAACCACATGTCCCTGAGTTAAATTTAATGAAAAATACTATCCTTTCATATCTGTTGTTTATCTTAGCTAATATCTGAGCTCCTAGGAAGTTCCATGTGAATTGATACATTTAAGTGGAGCAGAGCATTTAAAGGAAATCTGTGGCAAATCCTTCCATAACAAAGAATATTAGTATTGATTTAATGCTTAGTATTTGCCAGATATTAAGTGAAATGCTTTAAATACATTATCTCATTGAATGCTCCCAACATCTCCATGAGGTAAATAGTATTAGTAAATCCCATTTATTGCTGGGTAAATTTAAGCAAAGAAGCATTTGATAACTCACCCAAAAGCCCAGCTAGAAAAAAAAAAAAGAAGCCAAAATTTAAACTCATATCTGTCTACTCTTGAGTCATAGCTCTTAACCATTAGGGTGTTTTCATAACTGATTTCTCTAAGTGAAGCATACGCTATTAATCATTAGCTATGTTTTACTAAACAGCTAAATAAATCTTTAAGTATTAAATATGCTAGGCATAGAGTATATGCTAATTAAATTTTACTATCTTTTACCAGGCACAGTGGCACATGCCTGTAGTTTCAGCTACTTGAGAAGTTGAGGCAGGAGGATCACTTGAGGCCAGGAGTTCAAGTCCAGTCTAGGCATAATAGTAAGATTCCATCTCTTAAAAAATAAATACATAGGCTGGGCGCGGTGGCTCAAGCCTGTAATCCCAGCACTTTGGGAGGCCGAGGCGGGTGGATCATGTGGTCAGGAGATCGAGACCATCCTGGCTAACACGGTGAAACCCCATCTCTACTAAAAATACAGAAAAATTAGCCAGGCGTGGTGGCGGGCACCTGTAGTCCCAGCTACTCGGGAGGCTGAGGCAGGAGAATGGTGTGAACCCGGGAGGCGGAGCTTGCAGTGAGCCAAGATTGCGCCACTGCACTCCAGGCTGGGTGACAGAGCGAGACTCCATCTCAAAAAAATAAATAAATAAATAAATACGTACATACATACATACATAAATTGCAGTGGTCTGGTAAACATAAAAATGAAAAATAATTGTGATGGAGGAGACCACTTTATAATAATTTTTATTAAGCCATCTCAAAGACATATTACTTAATCACTGCAATAACTTTCTCATAAATGGTCATGGCTTTGTCACCACAATTACAGGAAATTTTGCTATATGAGGAAAAGACCCAATTAGCACAACTGCCTTTCTGGGTGCTTCAGGCCCAATAAGCTTATTACACATTATTCCTCAGTTATTTCAACCCAGATAGCTACTTGCTTCTAAAAGAACCTCCAAATGTTACATTGTCATCTACAATCTAGACACTCATTTCTTAGGTGATTTACTGTTTGACCTTCTGGGAAAGTTTTACATTATTAGCACCAAAGAATAGCATCAATTTCTATGAAGGAAATCCACAGTAAATAAAGCCTTGTTGCAGAGAACAACTTTAATATACCAAATAATGATGTTCCTTGATGACCATCATTTTTTGTTGTTGTTTTGTTTTGTTTTTTTTTTTGTTTTGTTTTGTTTTTTCACAAAGTCTCACCCTGTTGCCCAGGCTGGAGTGCAATGGTGCAATCTCAGCTCACTACAACATCCGCCTCCCAGGTTCAAGTGATTCTCCTGCCTCAGCCTCCCAAGCAGCTGGGATTACAGGTGCCTGCCACCAAGCCTGGATAATTTTTTGTATCTTTAGTAGAGACTGGGTTTCACCATGTTGGCCAGACTGGTCTCGAACTCCTGACCTCGCTATCTGCCTGTCTCAGCCTCCCAAAGTGCTGGGATCACAGGCGTGAGTCACTGTGCCTGGCCCTTGATGACTATCTTGAAAAATTTTTAGGGCATGACCATCTTCCCACTGTTATCCGAAAAAAATTTCTGAGGTGAGTCCTCTCCACCATCAGATAATGACTTCTTAAAGAAGTATAGACAAATCTTCCTTTATTCATTCACTTTACAGCTACTGACCGAGCATGTACAATGTGCCAGGCACTGTATTAGGTGCTGAGGATATAGCAGTGAATAAGATAGACATACATACTACTTATATTTCCAGAGAATCTGCCCATCTGAACAAGGTCACCTAGGTAAGTAACTTCACCCAAGCTATCCAAGTGACAGCTCTATGCTTTTCGAAGGGTTTCTCCCACAAGGTTTTTTATAATAAGTTCATGGGTGCTATTATCTGAACAAACTATCCACCCCAAAAGTTGACTAAAACAGAAAAGGCAAGCCTCTTTTAACTGACCCTGAACTCCAAAGTCAGGCAAAATAATTGTCAGATGATCTGACAGGCTGCATAGATGAATCACTTACTTTGACTCAGCCTCCTGAGTCATGTTTACGGTAATAAGGCATTCTATAATGTCACATTTCTTAGTTTACTCAGGCTTTATAATAATAATGCTATTTTTCCCATTTTAATTGTTTGAGGACACAGCATTGAGTCAAATTCTTCTCAAAAAGAACTTAGTCACCTACGGCAACTACTTCAATTTTTCCAGGTTGTAGGTTAGTCCATAATATCTCTGTTCTAACTCCTTTTTTCCTTTTCTCCTTATTTATCTTAAATATAAACACATAAACATTCCTCACAAGATACTCTTTAATTTCCTTTTCCTTTTCTTCACTTTTCTCTTGGACAACTTCTACCACACCTATAGTTTCAAGAAGCACCCCTCAGAGATGACCCTTTCTTTGGTATCACTTGCTCTAGCTCTTTCTTCTGAGAACGGTTGTGGTTGCTGGCTCTAGCTCTTTCTTCTGAGAATGGTTGTGGTTGCTGCAGAAGCAGCTTGAGTCAGCCTGAACCTGAACTGTCATCTGGCAGCCTGGAGCTGAGGTGGTGACGCAGCCCTGGGAGGCTAAGCCTTTGCATGTCTTAATGGACGCACATCAAGGTCAAGCAAACTGCAGACAAGAGTTAGTAAGAAACCGAGATGACCCGGCAAGACAAATCACTCAATGAGCTGGCAAGATGGGCTAGGAATGGTCAGAACTGGAGGCGAAAACTGGAATTAGGGATAAATTCCAATGACAAATTCCAATTGTCAACTTCCCTTTCAGTTTCTTTCCCTTCCCAAACAATTCAGTTCCAAAGCCATTTGTGGGAGCATAGCCATACAGTATTTGCTGAAAGTAGGAGGCAGCCATGGTGACCTTGAGCAGACTATCAGAGCTCACCCAGGGTGAGGAGGGGATCCACCTAGAGGAGGAGGTTGCTGTGAGTATCAGAACCTGAGTAGGGTAGGGAGGAAGACCACGTGATGGGGAGATGGGATGAGGAAGGCATCTAGACTGGAGGGAGACCTGGAATGAGATTTCAAAGCTCAAGCAAGGCGAGCAGGACATCAATTAAAAAAAGGCAGACTGGCATAGATGTTGGGGCCAAGGAGGATAAGGAGGGTGTCTATACAGGGTGTCCCAGTGTGGGAAGTTAGAGCTTGAGCAGGGTGGAGAGCGCATCCATGGGGGGATTGGACATATAGCATGACATCGGTTACTGGAGCCCATGGAAAGATAAAGCAGGACTTCCATGGAGGGGAAGTGCCTAACACGTGGTGTTGGAGCCCGAGTGAGCTAGGAAAACATCCATGCAAGGGAAGGAGTAATGGTTGAGATGGGAGATTAATTATATTTGAGAAAACTGATCAAATAAGTAAGTGTACACAGAAATATCTGTGTAAACTCATAACTTTCATTATCTAGATATATATCAAAAAATGAATATAAACGTGTATACGCATGTATAAATGCGAATATAAGGATATAAGTATGTGTGTACATCACCTACCTCTGTCCACCCCAAAGGACTGGGAGCAGCAATACCCCAACAGCAGTGAGTACTCCTAGTAACCAGATCTTGGCTTCTGGATACTGTCCTCCACCAAAAGAGATAAAGGCTCAAAGAAGAAATGGCTAATTATAGGATTGGGGCAGGAATATTATACGCAAAGTAAGCAAGGAAGTAATCAAAGAATGATAGGGACAGGTCTGAAAATACAAAAAGCAATTTAAAGAAAGACTGACCAAATAGGTGACAATTTGAGCATCAACATAAATAATAATAGCAATAGATTATTATAATCCATTAAATAAAAATTGAAAACCATTAAGCCATAGTGATATAAATAAACAATTAAAAGATTGATTAGAAAAGGGATATTTACATAGTTTCAAAATACCTTCCCACAGAAAAATTATGTATATTTATAATGTACAACATGATGTTCTGATATACGCATACATTGTGGAATGCCTAAATCAAGCGATTTAACATATGCGTTACCTCATATACTTATTATTTTTGAGACAAGAACACTTAAAATCTACTCATAACCATTTTCAAGTATGATGCATTGTTATTAACTATAGTCACCATGATGTATAATAAATCTCCTGAACTTATTACTCCTGTCCAACTGAAATGTTGTGTCCTTTGACCAACATCTCCCCAATCTCTCCACCCCACCTCACGCCCAGCCTCTGGTAACAAAGGTAGATTGCTCTTGGGTCCAATCCCAGAGACCTTGGTTACCAAAATCCTTCAAGACATATCAACCTACTGGGCAATTTGATGCCACCTGGACTCTACCAGGAAATTAGAGCAAGGCTCCATCACTTTGGATAATCTGAAAAGCACAATTCAACTTCTGTGTGGGCTCAGGAGATACAACTACATCACAAACAAATAGAATGAGGTATAGGCAAAAGCTATAAAATTTCCTGAAAATGATCCTTATGCCTAAGTTCTCACAGAAGTATATTTGTGTATTTTCATTGTCAGTCAACTTGATAAACTCAGTGATCAACCTTCACTACACTACCTTCCATCCTTTGAATTCAAGTCCTGTGTTCTAAGCCTGACTCTATTTTTAATTACCAAGTCATTTAATGTTTCCAAGGCTCCATTTCTTCAAGTATATTATGAATCGCTTGTACTGGAAGGTCTCTACAGAAACTTTCAGCTTGTCTACAGAGGAACAGAGGAACTTCTATGACTTCATATATATATATATATATATATATATATAAACATATATATAAAGTATATATACAGAAATGTGTATATATATAAAGTGTGTGCATGTGTGTGTGTGTATATATATATGTGTATATATATACTTCAGGTTCTGGGATACATGTGCAGAACGTGCAGGTTTGTTACATAGATATACACGTGCCATAGTGGTTAGTTGCACCCATCAACCCATCTTCTACATTAGGTATTTCTCCTAATGCTATCCCTCTCCCAGCCCCTCACCCCCTGACAGGCCCCAGTATGTGATGTTCCCCTCCCTGTGTCCATGTGTTCTCATTGTTCACCTCCCACTTACGAGTGAGAACATGCAGTGTTTGGTTTTCTCTTCCTGTGTTAGTTTGCTGAGAATGATGGTTTCCAACTTCATCCATTTCCCTGCAAAGGACATGAACTCATCCTTTTTATGGCTGCATAGTGTTCCATGATGTATATGTGCCACAGTTTCTTTATCCAGTCTATCATTGATGGACATTTGGGTTGGTTCCAAGTCTTTGCTATTGTGAATAGTGCTGCAATAAACATATGTGTGCATGTGTCTTTATAGTTGAATGATTTATAATCCTTTGGGTATATACCCAGTAATGGGATTGCTGGGTCAAATGGTATTTCTGGTTCTAGATCCTTGAGGAATCGCCACACTGCCTTCCCCAATGGTTGAACTAATTTACACTCCTACCAATAGTGTAAAAGCATCCATATTTCTCCACATCCTCTCCAGCACCTGTTGTTTCCTGACTTTTTAATGACTGCCATTCTAACTGGCATGAGATGGTATCTCACTGTGGTTTTGATTTGCATTTCTCTATTGACCAGTGATGACAAGCTTCTTTTCACGTTCGTGGGCTGCATAAATGTCTTCTTTTGAGAAGTGTCTGTTCATACGCTTTGCCCACTTTTTGATGGGGTTGTTTGTTTTTTCTTATAAATTTGTTTAAGTTCCTTGTAGATTCTGGATATTAGCCCTTTGTCAGATGAGTAGATTGCAAACATTTTCCCCCATTCTGTAGGTTGCCTGTTCACTCTGATGATAGTTTCTTTTGCTGTGCAGAAGCTCTTTAGTTTAATTATATCCCATTTGTCTATTTTGGTTTTTGTTGCCATTGCTTTCAGCATTTTAGTCATGAAGTCTTTGCCCATGTCTATGTTCTGAATGGTATTGCCTAGGTTTTCTTCTAGGGTTTTTATGGTTTTATGTTTTACACTTAAGTCTTTAATCCATCTTGAGTTCATTTTTGTATAAGGTGTAAGGAAGGGGTCCAGTTTCCGTTTTCTGCATATGGCTAGCCAGTTTTTCCAACACCAGTTATTAAATAGGAAATCCTTTCCCCATTGCTTGTTTTTGTCAGGTTTGCTATGACTTCATTTCTAATTTGCCCCACAAGGATTCACAGAAATAGTTGTCACACAAACTCTTTTTAGTTATGAGGAGGAATCAATTCTACCTTACATCTTTACTCATAGAGTCATAGCATCTTGGAGTCAGTGGATTTATGCAATAATTGGAAGAACAAGGGTGAGACAAGATTAAGTTCACAATAAGAGTTAGGGTTAGATAAAAACTAAAGAGATAGAGTGCAAACACTGACCATTTTAGGGTATGGGACACTTAGAAGTGCTCTCAAACTGAAGAGAAGATGGCATTGAAGAAGGATGGGAAATAATTGTTGCTCAAAACCAATGAGGGAAGCAATAGGGCTTACTATGGGAAGAACAGAGCAATTTCTTATGCTCTTAGGAACATTACCTCATTACTCCTCATCTCAAGCCTGGGTGGCAGATACTGTTATTGCCCCCATTTCACAGAGAAGAAAACTTAGGCACAGAACAGGTAAATAACCTGCCTGAAGTCACACACTAACAGGTTGAAGAGTTGAGATGCTCAGTCTGACTACAGAGCCCCTGCTCTTGACCACTCTCCTTCCTCCAAGAAAGGAAAGAAAGATGAGGAAAGTATATTTAATTTCAGAAATGAACAAGGATAATACTGAAGAAATAATCTTCTGATGGCCTTGATGTTCTGAGTCAAGAAGGAAACACCATCTGCTCAGCTAAAGGTCAAGGATGAGGCTAGGGATTAAGAAAAAAAGAGTGGTTTACAAAAGCCTTTTAAGACTGGAAAAGGGACCCTGCTACGGATGAATAAAAGAATTGCTAAGCATCATCGGTGGCCTAAGTGAGTTTGGAACATTTTCACTAGTAATGACACCATCAGCATGGTTATGCAACTTTCTTGAGCACTTCTCAGAAACCCAGAAGCAGAAATCAAGAAAACAGATCGTTGATCTACAGCTGGGGGCCTGGAAACGAGGTGATATGGACAGTGAGTGTCTTAAGGGAATTGAGGATGTTGGTTGAGAATAGTTGAAGTAATTGATCATTGGGTCAGGCCAAATTGGAAAGGAAGCAAAGCTAATGAATATCTGTGGAGTCAAATCATAAGAATGAAAGATACTTCCTTTTCAGTGTATAAAAACTTTTGAAATTTATTGTAACAATTTTATTTTAAATATTTAATTATATGAAGCAAGAACAAGCTACCTTACATTTTATTCTTTAATTGACAACTACATATATCTACTAATTACTAAGTACACTGAATCAAGAGTCAAAAGAGTTAGAACTAGTCCCAGATCTGTACTAGTGAACTATGTAACCAACTAAGTCACTCAGCCACTTTGTGCCTCAGTTTGTACCTCTGTTAAAAAAAAAAAAGAAATGAAGAAATAAAAAGGAAAAGGAAAATTTGATTTAATAATCTAATATTCTATGCTTCATTTCTTCCTTTCATTCCATAACAAAAATAAATTGCTGAAATCTCCAAGCTAGTTATCTAACTTTAACATAACTGAAACTTACTTTCCTGAATATGTGTTAAATATAATGTTTTTAAACTAAAAAGCTGCATATCCTTCAATATCGACTTCATAGTTTCAATAGCCAGACAGCAAAATAATGTACAAAATACAACAGAGCCATTAGCTACTCAACACCTCCATCTTCAGGGTCTCAATAAATCTTAAAATAGGATGATGATCCACATAGTACACATAATAACTTTTAAGACAATGCTGTCTCAAAGTAGACTAAGTTAGGAATTATGTTGGCACCATGCCAAGTGAGTCTTCATTTTTCAATGATTTGATTTCAATTATTTTTCTTTCTTTTAATATCCTCTTCACTCCTTTATGTCATATATTTTTTATCGTCTAGAACTGTAGACATTTACTAATCAATATTTACCAAATATTTTCTGAATTTAGAATTATTTTGTTTGGAATTAATTGATTCCTTGAAGCTAGTGCTCCTTGAGTCCAGAGCTTCCTGGTCCGTGCTGGACTCAAAGAAGGAGAAATACATTCCTGGAAGTACATTTAAGGGCCCTTCACCATCCCTCATGGCTATGTGGATGGTGCCTGGTGTTACTGATGGAGCATGTGTTCTGGATTGAGGAAGATCTGACTCCAAATCTTAGTTTAGTTGCTTATGAGCTTTGGTGAGACCTGAGACAACTTTTCCTACATGGCAGAGCTTCAGTTTTCTTATTCATTTAAGCTAAGAGGAGTTTGCCTCCTTACAGTGTTGTCATAAGGACTAAAATACATAACGTCTACTAAATACCAAAAAATAAATATTTTTCCTTCCCCAATCCTTCATAAAAGAGAGAGTAGAATGTTAACTCTATAAGCATGAAGACTTACACACAAGGGGCTGACATTTCTTAAAGCATGTGCCGGGAACACTAACACGCAAAGCTTCCACATACACAGTGCTGCGCCCTTAGTGGACTGTCTATGGAAGTACTTCACAATTATGCAACGGCTTAAAAAGTTTGAAGCAAAATAGATTTTATAATGAGAAAAGAAGCATCTCTATGAGGAAAGGATCCTAAACTGATTTATTTAATCAGCAAGTGTTTACGCAGTACCAGAAACTGCACTTAGAATTCAGGGTATAAGACATAGTTCTGCTCTCAAAGAGATCTCAAGAAAATTGTTTTAGCATTCTCATTTATAAAGGTGTGTTTCCAGAGTCTCAACTTAAGAACTCTAGTTATATTGACTTTAGGATTCAGATGTGTTTAGAATGCAGTTGTTTGGGAAGATTAGGTGGTCCCAGCAGAAGTCTATTTATATTAGGAAATCAAGGTGCCTTCTGGAGAGAAAAAACTCATCCTGCGTTTGGACCAAATTGGATCCAGGGATTCAGAGCTGGGGGAGGTGTGATTATGAATGTGTAGTTGAGTTTATCCTTGTCCCCAAAGCATACAAACTAAAAAGGAGGCTATAAGAAGAGAGCAATTAGTAAGTAGATAGGCTATTTCACTGAGCTTTCGCTGGGATATTTTGAGGGAAAGTTGGCACCATTGAAGTCAACAGTTTTGAGGGAGAAAAAGAGTCTCTTTAATTCCTCATATAAATGAAGATTCAGCACGTAGTTCAGCTTCTACCACATAGTAAGTGCTCCATAAATACATGTGAATGTATAAATATTGAGTTCCTTTCTTTATGTGTTATCAACTCTAGAAAAAATAAATAAGACACATCTTTGTGGGACTAATTACAATTAGCACTGCAAAAAAAAAAAAGTATATGCTAATCGTTCTAGAATCACAAAGCCAAAAGAAATGTGTTTATCTGGTGAGGTTACTGTGATATCAAGAGACGAATTTATAGCTGATCAACGAAAGGTGAGAAGATCAGATGGGCAGAGGGGGCTGCCAGGTAAGGGAAGAACATAAGCAAAAGGCTTGAAAAATTTTGATGAATTAGGAGCCATAACACCTCACAATGGATGCTGAGGATTGAGGCTTCCTTCTTTATTGGTGAAAAAAAAAACAGGAAAAACAGTGGAAATGAAAACTCACTTTTTGATGTTTTCTCCCACTGTTTTGACATAGTTCATGTCCCTCCATTACTATCTATTCTGAATTTTCATGTTCTAAGCTTACTAAGAACCACACAGCCCTCTGTAAATATGAGTTATGTAGAATGAACTAAATCAGTGCCTCAATTCTCTTTTCTTTGGAAAAGGTTTTTTCCAAGAAGGCATCTTTATCCCTCAGAAAAGTAAATCCTTGCTGAGCCCACTTTGCAGGTTTTCCAGGTAAACCTCCACAAATGGGTAGATCAGAGTCACCTGTTTCCTTATACAGTCGGGTCCTAGTAATGTTGTCAAGCACCCTAACTTAAAGACCAAAGAGAATTGGAGGAAAAAGAAGAGAAAGATAGGGAGGAAGAGAGAGTGGGGGAGAGAAACACGGGAAGATGATGAGAGAAAAGATTAAAAAAGAGAAAGTCAAAAGGAGAATGAAAGGAAGAGTAAGGAAAAAAAGGGGGAAGAAAGGACGCTGGAAGAGATAGAGGAAGAGATAACAAGTGAAACAGAGAGACACAGAAAGATGGAAAAAAGGGAGAGAGGGATAAAAGAAGAGAGAAATAGAGGAAGAAAAGAAGATAGAAGAAAGAGAGGCAGGAAAAGAAAGATATGGGGAAGAGAAAGGAGGAAAAGAAGAAAGAGAAAGAGAGAGGATAAGGGAAAAAAGAGAAAGGGGAGTAGAGTTGGCCTGATGAGGACTAGTCTATCCACCTTTGGAATAAATACATAAGTTTCTTTATATAAGATTTGTGTGAGCAAGTTTAGTTTCATACAATTTAAATGACTTTGGGATTCATCTGCTAAGAAAATTAAATGCCTATCTAATATTATATACTCATTTTGTTCATTATATTTTAGTAAATTTTAAATCTAAAATCGCATTCTTAATTCTAACATATTTCACTTTTGGTAATGCATGTTAACCTTTCCCTGCCTTATATTTTCTATTTATGCTCTTTTTTAAGAGAACTACTCCTAGATTTTTATTTGAAAGAATTTCACAGAAAAGATTTTTGTCTGCTATTAATTTTGGCGTAGGCTTTTTCTTCTTGTATCTTGTTTTAACAACTCTATTAAGACGGTCTACATGCTGACATGGCTGGCCTTTTTTTGTATGTGTGGTATTCATTATTAACTTTCTATCAGCCAACAATTTAAAGAAATAATTGTGAAGTAGCATCTCATTGTAAAACATATAGATTAATTAAATTAATAAATAGGAACATTCTCCAAAGATAATTAATGTAAAATCTAGGACATTCTGCTGCATTTCACTTAAAATCTACCTCAAAGGTAAAGCACTTCACTTGTAAGCATCTATAAACTAAAACTAGAGAATTTGTTAAACATTATAAGCTATTAAAAAGATTCTTAATTCACAGTAACTCCATCCAATTTAGTAAAAAAACTCAAATGTTCAGTCCTATTACCAAATAATCATCAATAAAAAAGGATTGCCCCCCAAAATTATTAATTTTTATAATTTGTAAGATTTTATAATTTATAATAAATTTTACTAATTTATTATTAAAAAATTATTTGTATTAATTCAAAGCAATTTGCCTTTCTACTCTATTTCAAAAGAATTTAGGGTTTAAAATGGAACCCTGGTTAATATAAGAAAATCTTATATATAAATAAGATTTGTTGGCAATTGGTTGAAAGAATTATATATATATATATATACACACACACACACACACATATATCACTCTAAGTCTGATTATTTTGCATCAAATTAGTATTTTCTGCAAAAAAAAAATATAACTCTTGGACTCCAATTTTTAATTTTTGATTTTTTAACATGAAAAATATTTATTGGTGTTATGAAATTCTATCTCAAACAATGGAGAAAATTATGACAACCAAACATCAGCAATGTCAAAGACAACACTGGCAAGCTCACAAAGAAATCTTGAAATTCACTTCTCTTTTCAAAAGACACTGTCCCCCCCCAAAAGACACTGACTGGTTTCCATAATCACTCATATCAACATCATTTAGCCAGCTAACTATTGCATAATTTTGACTTCTATATTAGAATCTGGTGCCAGTGAATATCTAGATTACATTATCCTATTTCCCTTTGGAGTATACACAGAAAACAAGTATTTTTCCAAAGATGTCTTCATCTTTTTGATTAACATTTTGCCATACTTTACAAATTTCCAAATGCTTCAGTCTTTATATAATCAAAACTTACAATGAGACTCCTGGACTGAAACCAGTTCTCACTGAACCCAGGTGATTCCAGAGAGGCTTTCAATAGGTGCCTCAAAGAGCTATTGTCATCACGATTTAATACTAATATACTTAGGACTAAAATTTGTGGATTAGATGGTAACTCTAAGTTTAATATTTAGAGGCTAAGCCAAATTGTTTTCTAAGGTGGCTGGACTTTGTGCAATAGAGTCCTAGCAATGTTATGAGTACGCCTAAGTTAAAGTCAGTAGAGAACACTCCCACCAGCAATGTATCAGGGTTCTAGTTTCTTCATATTCTTGCCAACACTTGTTATTGTCTCTTTTTTATTATAGCCTCTAAAGTGAATGTGAAGTGGCACCTCATTGTAGTTTAAATTTGCATTTCCCTAATGACTAATGATGTGGAGTATTTTCTTATGTGCTTATTAGCCATTCACATATATCATCTCTAAAGAAGTATCTATTCTAATCCTTTGTCCATTTTTTGAGTTATTTCTTTTTGTTATTAAAGTGTAAGAGTTGTTTTTATATTCCATACACAAGTACCTTATCAGATATATGATTTACAGGTATTTTCTTCAAATCTGTCAGTTTTTTTTTTTTTTACTTTCTGTTATTTTTTTACCTTCAAGAGAATTGTTCATTTAATCTAAGTTTCTAATTTATTGGTATAAAGTTGTTCACAATGTCTGTGAACTCTGTAGTGATTTCATTTCTTTCATGCCTGGTACTGTCAACGAAAACAGGCAAATTCTGTAAAATATTTGAAGAGACTCGTTCTGAGCCAAATATTGTTACAGTAGTTAGCTACACAGGCATGAGCAGGGAAGGAGAGGGCTCCCCCACGCACATACACACCAGGGGTGTTGGGTGGCCATCAGGTGATGGTCAAGTGGTTGTTAACTGTTTCTCTAAAGTAATAATTAGTCACAGCCCACACGGGGGAAAGGCAGTCTCCCAATAGATAGGAAATACCTGAAACTGGTAATCAGCAGCTTCCCTGTAAGATCTCAGGAGTTGGGCATGTGGACTCAAGCATGTGTGTTAAGAGGCAAAATGGCAGAGTTTAATTGGTATGTGACCTCCTAGAAACATTTGGCTGATAAGGGAAGAACGCCTCACATGAGCACCCATACAATTCCAGGAAACACACTGCGCATGCTCACCTCCCAAGCACTAGCAAGCCACTGTGCATGCAGACAGCCCACCCCAAGGGAAGAATTAGGGGAGAAGGAACGCAAGACCCCTAAGTATGCCAACATAAAAAACCCCAAGTCCAAAGGTCAAACTGCACACTTGTCTTTCAAGTTACTCACCCCAAGTCCAAAGGTCAAACTGCACACTTGTCTTTCAAGTTACTCACTCAGCCCTCTTCCAAGTGTACTTCCCTTCTTTTGGTTCCTGCTCTAAAGCTTTTTAATAAACTTTCACTCCTGTTCTAAAACCAGCCTCGGTCTCTCCTTCTGTCTTATGCCCCTAGGTGGAATTCTTTCTTCTGAGGAGGCAAGATTTGATGCTGCTGCAGACCCCTCTGGATTCGCTGCTGATAACAATAGGAGGACCAATGACTCATGACACAGCCCCAGGGTGTCCTGAGAACATGTGCCCAAGGTGGGCGGGCTATAGCGTGGTTTTATACATTTTGGGGAGACATACGACTTCAATCAATACATGTAAACGTTACATTGGTTCAGTCTGGAAGGCAAGAAAACTAAGTGTGTGGTGTCGGGAGGAGTTTCAGGTCATATGCGGAGTCCAGGATTTTCTGATTGGCAATAGGTTGAAAGAGTTAAGTCATCACCTAAAGACCTAGAATCAATAGAAGAGAGCGTCTAGGTTAAGATACCGGATTGTGGAGAACAAGATTCTTATCATGTACATGAAGCTTCCGGGTAGCAGGCTTCAGAGAGAATAGATTGTAAATGTTTCTTATCGGATGTAAAAAGGTACCAGACTCTCAGTTAATTCTTTCCTGTATCAGGAAAAAGAACTGGAAAGGGAAGGGGATTCTCTACAGGATATAGATTTTCCCCACGAGAGGCAGCTTTGCAGGCCATTTCGAAATGTGTCAAAGAAATATATTAGGGGGTAAAATACTTCAACTGCTTTCAGAGCCTGCTGTCATTTTGGTATCTTATTGCTACAAAGAGTCTGCTTTGTCAGTTGTAAGGTCTCTGCTGGTCAGTTGTGCCAAGGGGAGGAGGGTATGTCTGACCAGCACCTTCGACCCCTGCACCCACCAACCCTGTTTCCCATCATGGCCTAAACTAGATTTTCAGGTTTGCTTTGGAATACCCTTTGCCCCGATGGGGAGGTCCATCAGTCAGCTGGGGGCTTAGAATTTTATTCTTGGTTTACAGTATTGATCATTTGTGGCAGGTTTTCCTGATTAGCCTTACTATAAGTTTTCAATTTTAATAATATTTTCAAAGAAAAAACTTTGGATTTATTGATTTTCTTTATTGGCTATTTGTTATCAATTTTACTGATTTCTGCCTTTATATTTATTATTTCCTTCTTTCTACTTGCTTTGAGTGTAATTGGCTATTCTTCTAGTTTCCAGTGGAGAAAATTAGATCGATTTAAGACCTTCTCATAAGTGTCTTTTATTTACGTTAAAATACGTAATTGACAAATGAAAATTGTATTTATTCAAGAATGTACACCATGATTATTTGATATACATATACATCATGTAATGATTACCACAGTCAAATTAACACATCCATCACCACGCATAAAAATCTCTCTCATCAAATTTAAGTAAGTAATACAGATTATTAACTAAATTCACCAGGCTGTACATTAGATCCCCAAAACTTACTCACCTTATAACTGAAAGTTTGTACTCCATGACCAACATCTCTTCATTTCCCCCGACCCCTCAGACCCTGGCAATCACTATTCTACTCTCTGCTTCTATGAATTTGACTTTTTTAGATTCCACATATGAGTGAAATCATATAGCATTTGTCTTTCTGTGTCTGGCTTATTTCACTTAACATAATGTCCTCCAGGTTTATCCAGGTTTCCATGTTTTCACAAATGGCAAGATTTCCTTATTTTTTAGAGCTGAATAATATTATGTTATATAAATATGTGTATATATATCACATTTATAATTCTATATCACATATGTGATATATAATGTAACATTACATTACGTTGTATATTATATACATTTAATACATATTACATTATATACTATATATTACATTAGAAATATATAAATATTACTGTTTATATACATTATATATTTATATATTATGTTACATTATATGTAACCATATATTACATTATAAATATTTATAAATATTATTACATTATATATAATTATATATACCACATATATCGCATTTATAATGTAATATAAATAATGTATATATAAATATATGTAAACATTTTATATATATCACATTTTCTTTATCCATTCATCAATCTTGGCATAACTGTTTTGGATATGACACCAAAAACACAGGAAACAAAAGCAAAAGTAAACAAGCGAGACTACATCAAACTAAAAAGCTTCTGCGCAGCGAAAGAAACAATCAACAGAATGAAAAGGCAGCCTACAGAATGGGAGAACACATTTACAAACTATATATCTGATAAAGTGTTGTTATCCATAATATATAAGAAACATACACAACTCAGCAAAAACAAATAGCCTGATTTTACAAATGGGGAAAGGACCTGAATAGACATTTTTCCAAAGAAAAAATGCAAATGGCCAACAGAATTATATATGAAAAGGTGCTGAACATCACTGATCATCAGGGAAATGCAAATTAAAACCACAATTAGATATTACCTCACGCCCGCTGGGAGGGCTATTATCAAAAATACAATCGCTAACAAGTGTTGCTTAGAGTGTAGAAAAAAGGGGAACCACAGTACACTGTTTGGTGGCAATGTAAATTGGTACAACCATTATTGAAAATAGTATAGAATTTCCTCAAAAAATTAAAAATAGAACCCCATATGATCCAGCAATCCCAATTCTGGGGATACATTCAATGGAAAAAGAATCAGTATCATGAAGGAAGAACTTCTTTTTTTACACAAGAACTTAATGACTAAAATCTCCTAAGTACTACTTTAGCTGCAACCCAAAAATGTTCATGGGTTGTGATTTTATCATCATTGATACAAAATATTTTATAATTTTCTGTGTGATTTCTTCTTTGACCCATGAGTTGTTTAAATGTAAGTTGTTTAACTTTTTGATATCTGGGGTTTTTCTAGTTGTAATATTTTGGTACTTTGTAATTTAATTCCATTTTGATCAGGGAACAAATTGTGTAAAATTCAATCTTTTCAAATATTTTTATGATTTATTTGTGTTTCATCATATGGTCTATCTTTATATACATTTTATGAGTACTTGAAAAGAATATGGATCTTCAGTTGTTGAGTGCAGTGCTATATAATCGACAATTAAGTTAAAAAAAAAAAAAAACTAAGAAGGCCTGAAAGAGAATACTGTATTACTGGAGAAATTGCAAAGATTAATTACATCATAAAGGATCTGAAGGATGCACAGGTGGTGATTACCATTACCTCCCTATTCAGCTCACCTAATTTTGCCTGTACAGAAGAGATATGGATCTGGGAAAATGGCAGTGGATTTTCACAAAATTAAGTTAGCAGTGATTCCAAACCCAACTGCTGTTCCGGATATTGTGTCATTACTGAAGCAAATCAGCACATTCTCTTGTATTCAGCTACTGATCTACAAATATTTTTATCCCTATACTTGTTAGTGAAGACCATTAGAAGTTTTCTTTCAGTTGGCAGGGCTATCAATACACTTTTACACCCTACCTTAGAAGAAACACAGTTGGAAAACTGGTTAATGGGAGAGATGGAGGGTCTGAAAAAAATATGTCTCCAAACGGGCACAGAATATGCAAATATTTGTGTACCCTGTGAATGTTCACCAAAGAGCAGCCTCAGCAGAGGAGAATCTTAGTATTTAGATGAGCGGGATGACCCATTATGTGGTCTCAGGCAATTTCTTTCCCCAATCGGCATATGAACAAAGGAATGAAGATTTCACATGAGGTCAACAATATGGACTTGAACTCACCAAGGCCTATTTAGCTATCACAACTGCAGAAAATGCCAAGCTTTCCAACAGCAGAGACAAACACTGAGTTCCCAGTACATCACCATTCCTCAGGTGAACCAGCCAGCCACCTGGTGGCAGGTTGATTACCTTTGGACCAATTCTATCAAGGAAAGGTGAGAACTTTGTTCTCACTGGAATGGTTTCTCTGAATATGAATTTGCCTTTCCAGCCCTCAATGATTTTGCCAATCCATGGACTTACAGAATACCTTATTTACCATCATCATATTCCACACTGCATTGTTTCTGATCAGGGAACTCATTTCACAGTAAATGAAGTATGCCAATAGGCTCATGCTCATAGAATTCAACATTCCTACCCTTTTCCCCATCACTCTGAAGCTGCTAGCCTGATAGAGCTGTGGGATGGTCTTTTGAAGACTTAGTTATTGTGGAAGCTAGATGACAGCACTTAGTGTCTCTAGAGTGACATCATTCAGGATGCAGTATTTTCTCTGAATCAGTAACCACTGTATGGTTCCGTTTCTCCTATAGCCATGGTTCACAAATCCCAAAATCAAGGGATAGAAAAGGAAATAACTTTTCTTACAATTATATCTATGATCCACTTGCAAAAAATGTTTTTCATTTCTGCATCTTTGCTAGTTTAGAGATCTGAGTTCCCAAAAGAGAAGCACTTCTACAAAGTGAGACATCAATGATACCGTTAATGTGGGAGCTGAAACTGCCATCTGACAACTCTAGGTTCCTCATGCCAGTAAACAGACAGAATGGAGATAGTTGGAGTGACTTATCCTGGTTTTGCTACTGCACAATGGGAGCAGGAAGGAGTAAAATGGAGAAATTCCTTTTGGGTACATCTTAGTAGTTCCATGTCCTATGATTAAAGTCAGTAGAAAACTATAACTCAACGCAGGCAGGGCTACAAATGCCCAGACCTTTCCATTATAAAGATTTGAGTCACTTCAACAAATAAAGAACTAAGATGAGCTAACGTTTATCAACTATTTTTCTTTCCACTTTTCCCCTTTTTTACTTCCCTAATACTGAACATAAGACGTGTTAACAGAGATTAATTTTAGTATTTAATACAGAGGATATCAAGGTAGAAGTATGACTCAGATATAAGAGGAGTGAACATCTTCCAAAGATAGATAAAGTTGGACTTTGTGTATACTCTGCTAGGGAAAAGGTTAGCATGCATTTAGTTGTGTGAGGAATGACTGCATTATGTTAACTGGAAGAATGATTTTGCTATTGAATTTGTTTGAATGTTAACCATGATGAAAAGGGGTTTGTAGAAATAGCAATTTAATAAGAGGTGGACTAAACTGGATTGTGCTCTTATCAGTTTGGTTAAACTGCGAATTTCATTTCCCGGATTTATCTTCCAGTATGGTATGGGAAAGGGAACTTGTATAAGAATTGCAAGGTAGAAATGAAGTAGGAAACATTACTTCTAGAAGTTCATTATACTCAACACAGTGAGGGACAGATGCAGAGGTGTCCAGCTTATAATTCACCCTTATCTGCTCCTCATCCAGTTTGTCTTCCAAACTATTGGTCCCAATAGCAGTCCCAAGCCTAACACCACAGGATTGGCTGTAGATCTACACAGAAAACCAGTGGGCCTCTCTACAAGCTCCCACTTTGAGATCCCACTTTGACAGGTGGATATATGAGATCTTTCAGATTCTCCTTCAGGCTCCTACTTCTCTACCCACTCCAGTGTTTCAGAAGGACTAAATGAGTGTAAGTTCTAATTTCTAAAATAAATTTCTTATTCCCATAATATTCATAGCGGTTTGGCTTCCCTGATAAATTCCGACTGTGCCCTAACTGATTCTGTTTTTAACTATACGTATTTATATTGGGTGGGAAAGGGGCAGGTCTTTGTGTTGCTGTAAACTAATTATTTCAGCTTTGTGCTCCATAGCACGTTTTAAAACATTTTAAGACTCATATTAATAAGTTATCACATTTACCACCACTCCTATAAAAAAACATCTCCTCAATTCACAATCTCTTCATCAGAGAGAACGTTTTTTGCCCAGTGCCACATGCCACTGAATGATTCATGTCTAGAATGTCTTATGAGTTAAGTATGGATGTGCTGTTTGATTGACCTGTCATTAAAATTCTGTATTCGGGGCATTAGGTTGATTCGCTTGGTTTAAATCTACATTTATCAACTCCAGTTAGGTGCTTCTCTGAAGGTGCCCCTCTTAAAAGTTCAGAAGTCAATTAACCTTAAGACAGGGATAAATTTTATGAGCCATATTATAAGTACAAAAGCCACTATCACCTGAAGAATGAGATAACTGTAATAAATTTATTACATCTTGTACTTGACATTTTCAAGCACTAAAATCCAAACTCATTTTTGAAAGTCTCTAAATTATATCAATTCGGTAACAGGTTTTACAACTTGGAATAAATACTCATTAGTTGTTAGAGTGCTTATCTGGTTTTGTCTCATTTATTTAAAAATAATGTCATGCCTCCAGCTTTGTTCTTTTGGCTTAGGATTGACTTGGCAATGCGGGCTATTTTTTGGTTCCATATGAACTTTAAAGTAGTTTTTTCCAATTCTGTGAAGAAAGTCATTGGTAGCTTGATGGGGATGGCATTGAATCTATAAATTACTTTGGGCAGTATGGCCATTTTCACGATATTGATTCTTCCAACCCATGAGCATGGAATGTTCTTCCATTTGTTTGTATCCTCTTTGATTTCATTGAGCAGTGGTTTGTAGTTCTCCTTGAAGAGGTCCTTCACATCCCTTGTAAGTTGGATTCCTAGGTATTTTATTCTCTTTGAAGCAATTGTGAATGGGAGTTCACTCATGATTTGGCTCTCTGTTTGTCTGTGATTGGTGTACAAGAATGCTTGTGATTTTTGTACATTGATTTTGTATCCTGAGACTTTGCTGAAGTTGCTAATCAGCTTAAGGAGATTTTGGGCTGAGACAATGGGATTTTCTAGATATACAATCATGTCATCTGCAAACAGGGACAGTTTGACTTCCTCTTTTCCTAGTTGAATACCCTTTATTTCCTTCTCCTGCCTGATTGCTCTGGCCAGAACTTCCAGCACTATGTTGAATAGGAGCGGTGAGAGAGGGCATCCCTGTCTTGTGCCAGTTTTCAGAGGGAATGCTTCCAGTTTTTGCCCATTCAGTATGATATTGGCTGTGGGTTTGTCATAGATAGCTCTTATTATTTTGAGATACGTCCCATCAATACCTAATTTATTGAGAGTTTTTAGCATGAAGGGTTGTTGAATTTTGTCAAAAGCCTTTTCTGCATCTATTGAGATAATCATGTGGTTTTTGTCTTTGGTTCTGTTTATATGCTGGATTACATTTATTGATTTGCGTATGTTGAACCAGCCTTGCATCCCAGGGATGAAGCCCACTTGATCATGGTGTATAAGCTTTTTGATGTGCTGCTGGATTCGGTTTGCCAGTATTTTATTGAGGATTTTTGCATCAATGTTCATCAAGGATATTGGTCTAAAATTCTCTTTTTTGGTTGTGTCTCTGCCTGGCTCGCTACCTGACTTCAAACTATACTACAAGGCTACAGTAACCAAAACAGCATGGTACTGGTACCACAACAGAGATATAGATCAATGGAACAGAACAGAGCCCTCAGGAATGATGCCGCATATCTACAACTATTTGATCTTTGACAAACCTGACAAAAACAAGAAATGGGGAAAGGATTCCCTATTTAATAAATGGTGCTGGGAAAACTGGCTAGCCATATGTAGAAAGCTGAAACTGGATCCCTTCCTTACACCTTATACAAAAATTAATTCAAGATGGATTAAAGACTTAAATGTTAGACCTAAAACCATTAAAATCCTACAAGAAAACCTAGGCAATACCATTCAGGCCATAGGTGTGAGCAAGGACTTCATGTCTAAAACACCAAAAGCAATGGCAACAAAAGCCAAAATTGACAAATGGGATCTCATTAAACTAAAGAGCTTCTGCACAGCAAAAGAAACTACCATCAGAGTGAACAGGCAACCTACAGAATGGGAGAAAATTTTTGCAACCTACTCATCTGACAAAGGGCTAATATCCAGAATCTACAATGAACTCAAACAAATTTACAAGAAAAAAACAAACAACCCCATCAAAAAGTGGGCAAAGGACATGAACAGACACTTCTCAAAAGAAGACATTTATGCAGCCAGAAAACACATGAAGAAATGCTCATCATCACTGGCCATCAGAGAAATGCAAATCAAAACCACAGTGAGATACCATCTCACACCAGTTAGAATGGCCATCATTAAAAAATCAGGAAACAACAGGTGCTGGAGAGGATGTGGAGAAATAGGAACACTTTTACACTGTTGGTGGGACTGTAAACTAGTTCAACCATTGTGGAAGTCAGTGTGGCGATTCCTCAGGGATCTAGAACTAGAAATACCATTTGACCCAGCCATCCCATTACTGGGTATATACCCAAAGGACTATAAATCATGCTGCTATAAAGACACATGCACACGTATATTTATTGCGGCACTATTCACAATAGCAAAGACTTGGAACCAACCCAAATGTCCAACAACAATAGACTGGATTAAGAAAATGTGGCACATATACACCATGGAATACTATGCAGCCATAAAAAATGATGAGTTCGTGTCCTTTGTAGGGACATGGATGAAACTGGAAAACATCATTCTCAGTAAACTATCACAAGGACAAAAAACCAAACACCGCGTGTTCTCACTCATAGGTGGGAATTGAACAATGAGAACTCATGGACACAGGAAGGGGAACATCACATTCCGGGTACTGTTGGGGGGTGGGGGGTGGGGGGGGCGGGGACAGCATTAGGAGATATACCTAATGCTAAATGACGAGCTAATGGGTGCAGGAAATCAACATGGCACATGGATACATATGTAACAAACCTGCACATTGTGCACATGTACCCTAAAACCTAAAGTATAATAAAAAAAAATAAAAATTAAAAAAAAATAAATAATGTCATGAACCTGAAACCATAAATATTAATAGCTGAAACTGCTGACACAAAATTTGTGTTTAAACAAATAGCTCTCACATGAGTAACAGAAGTTTTTGTGTCCTCACAACTCAATATGCTAAAAGTTTCTTTCTCTTCTTGAGACTTGTAGCAACCACGTGACTTTCAGGAAGTTAGGGTAAGGAAAAAATTGACTTACTTTTTATCCTTTTGGCATTCAAGAAACAATGAGAAACATTTGAGAAACAATGCAGCTAAAAGGTACGGATGGACAGAAGGTGCCATCTGCTCAGCTACAGACAAGTTGGATTGACTGAAGGGACGATACTTTTCCATTAAAAGCAGACCCAGGCACAACCTCAGTGTGACTAGGGTAAAATTGTCAAATTTCCCCTAAAAAGGGAAAAAGTCAGAGGGAAATGCGGAGAAGAGGGTCATGGAGAAGCTGAGCTCAGTGGGCATCATTTGAAATATGAGGATGTATTTCCAGGATACAAGATAATTTCCTAGATCGCATTGTAGACTAACTCAAAATAGAGACAAGAAAAGAGGTTGTAGTCTTGAAGGTCAAAAGGAAAAATGATAAAGTGAAAAGTATGATAGATTAAAGTGATTTAGGATTTTATCTTCGAACAAAGATTTTGTCCTTCTCATCTGAAGAGTGAAGAAGAAAGAGGCAAGTATGGATATTTCAGGAAGTCATTCTGGAATGGCCTGGATTGGTCAGAAGGGAAAGAAATTCTTCAACCTGGTTGTTCATTATTTTTGCCTGTGCTCATATTCAAATTTGAGGAGGCTTTTCTGGTTCTAAGCTACACCACAGATCCATCTTGGCTCACAAACAGTTCTAGCCTGGAATTTTAGTGCATTTCATTTCATGTGCATTTGTTTGCCATTTGCCATAACTCTGATTAAATTTCATTAGATGGTTAAGGATCTGGGTAGCAGAAATTTCTTAGGGTCCCTGCAGTTGTCAGGACCAATGTGAAGTAAATGTAAGTAAGTGTTGTTAGGTCACCACCGTCAAGAATGTAGGAAGAATCTGCACAGGGCTTTCTCTTCTATCTCGGTTTCAGTTCAAAGCAGAAGTTGTTACACTGTTCACACAGAAAACATTCAACACACAGTGGTGAATGATCAGAGAATGACCACAAAAAAATTGAGATTCATCCTCAAAAGCACTGCCCATCAAAATGACGTAGGTTATTCCAGGACATAAACACTAGCAACTTATAGCCAGGCACAGTGGTGTGTGCCTGTAGCCCCACTTACTCAGGAATCTGAGATGGAAGTATCTCTTGAGCCCAGGAGTTCAAGTCCAACCTGGCCAACATAGCAAAAACCAGTTTCAAAAAATATGTTTTTTAATAAAAATAAATAAAACTAGCATCTTCTTCTTTTTTGCTTTTTTTTATTATTATACTTTAGGTTTTAGGGTACATGTGCACAATGTGCAGGTTTGTTACATATGTATCCATGTGCCATGTTCATTGCTGCACCCATTAACTCGTCATTCAGCATTAGGTATATCTCCTAATGCTGTCCCTCCCCCCTCCCGCCACCCCACAACAGTCCCCAGAGTGTGATGTTCCCCTTCCTGTGTCCATGTATTCTCATTGTTCAATTCCCACCTATGAGTGAGAACATGCGGTGTTTGGTTTTTTGTCCTTGCTATAGTTTACTGA
>NW_026652280.1:147748598-147754433 GCF_009828535.3 Hylobates moloch
AGGGAAGGGAAGGGAAGGGAAGGGAAGGGAAGGGAAGGGAAGGGAAGGGAAGGGAAGGGCAGTCCTTTGAAGCTTTGGAGCCAAGCACTGACTTCTCTCTAGCTATGAAAGTCCTAGAAAGCATCTTCTTACATTAGAAAACTGTTTTGTCTACATTGAAAATCTGTCCTTTAGTGTAGCCATGTTCATCAAGAATCTTAGATCTTCTGAATAACTTGCTGCAGCTTTTCCGTCAGCATTTGTTGCTTTATCTTGTACTTTCATCATATGGAGATGGCTTTTTTTCTTAAACCTCATGAACCAACCTCTGCTAGCTTCCAACTTTCCTTCTGCAGTTTCCTAACCTCTCTCAGCTTTCATAAAACCAAGGAGATTTATGATCTTGCTCTGGATTAGGCTTTGGCTTAAAGAAATGCTATGGCTGATTTGTCCTTCTATCCAGATCACTAGAAGTTTCTTCATGTTAGCAATAAGGGTATTTCACTTTCTTATCATTCATGTGTTCAGTTGAGTAACACTTTTCATTTCAAGAACTTTGCTTTTGTATTGATAATTTAGCTAACTGTTTGTGGCAAGAGGCTTAGCTTCAGCCTATCTCGTCTTCCTACATGCCTTCCTCACTAGGCTCAATCATTTCGAGCTTTTGATTTAAAGTGAGACACGCACAGCTCCTCCTTTCACCTGAACACATAGAGGCCATTATTTACTTACTAATTGGCCTAATTATAATACAATATTGTTGTGTCTTGGGAAATAGGGAGGCCCGAGGAGAGGGAGAAAGAAGAAAGAGTGGCTTGTCAGTGGAGCAGGCAGACACACACATTTATTAAATTTTCTGATTTTAGCAGGCACAAATCACAGTGCTCCAAAAATTTACAATAGTAACATCAAAGATCACTATAATGAAAAAGTTTGAAATGTTATGAGTATTACCAAAATATTACAAAGAGACAGGAAGTTAGCATGTGCTGTTGAAAAAATGGTACTGTAGACTTGCTGGATGCAGGATGGCCACAAATCTTCCCTTTGTAAAAAGTCAGTATCTGCCAAGTGAAAGGCAATAAAAGAAGGTATGTCCTATTTCCAGTTAATTTGCCAGAATCATTTTATTTTTTTATTTGCGTGTTTTTACAGAAAAATCATACATTTTGATCATTTAATGTTGTCATCTATTATGTCATGGGCTTCAATGATGGAGTATAATTAATTTAGTTATCAAATCTCTCTCACCAGCAATATCCATCTTTTATAGAAGTGAATATTTTTAGATAGTTTCTCATAGATTGTATGACTTTAGGTGAACTCATACTTTGCATTTTATAAACAAAGATGATTCTGTTCTTATTTAAGCTCTGCATAGTAAGCGTCTTACAAAACAACTTAGTGTTCACATTCAATTCAGTAATTAACATTTTGTTTTCTTCCAGTGAACAGAAAAGTCATTATAAAACAATACGTATTTCCATTCGCCATTGTCTTTTCTCACTTCTGACTAGCCATAAGGTCTTGCCAACTTTTTTTCTATGCAAAATGAGTCTGTGCTATGAATATCTCAGAGGTTTTCATAGTATTGTACATAAGGAACTCTAGCTACCTATGTCGGCGGTGTCAGTGTAATAAATCATGGCCTTTCCTTAACTAACCTGCCAGGCCTAAAATTGTAAATTTGTACAGAGCCTAGTAGATATATATATTTTTTAATTTAAGGTCTTGCAATATAACAAATATAGAGATAATATGAAGAGACCCTTAGATCCCAGGAATTTCATTCTGAGAAGGTTTCGAATAATTTCTTGTAGGCAGACTGCATGTAAAGAAAGAATCATAGTAAAACTTTGTCATAAGAAACCTATTGAGAAACTGTAAAATGAAGCTTTGGATTTGAGGAAGAAGCCAATAAAAGGAGGTATGCCTGTATTTAGGCACACCTAAAGGGGATTCTAGCTAGGGTTAGGGTTAGGGTTAGTGCTCCTTCGACAACCATTTGATTCTAATTCCAACAAGAGAGAAGGAATGAAGCTGACATTATGGATAGAACAGTCACTCCATGAGTCCCCTCCAACTCCTCTCCATTCTTAACCCAGCTCCAGGAATTGCTGCTTCAATATATTCATTAACCTTTACAATTTTTCATTCTTCTAATTAGAATGCAAAATATAAGTCTGTGTGTGTATGTGAATATGTTATTTATGTATACTCAATTTTTCTTTTGTTTTCTATCATCAAAAAGAAGAAGATACACACATAAACAATAGAGACAGGAAAAAAAAGAAATTATGAAAGACATTAAGGAAATCCCAATAAACAAAATCTACTCCTCTTCCATCACTTCTAGACAGTCCGAGAAATATAATTAAAAAAAGATGGAAGCTGAAATAGTCAGAATTCTAAGGTGACCCTCAAGTTCCTCCTCACCCCAACACATACACACAGTATACATGTACTGCATAATCTCTGGGACTGTGACTATGATGAATTTTACTCTTGCGTTTAGATTTCGTTACATGGCATAGTTGGCCTGAAGACAGGGAGATTATCCAAGTGGGCTGATATGATCACATGAGCCCTTTAAAAGCAAAGAGTGTTCTCTGGCCGGTCATCAAAGCCAGACATGCAAAGCAAGAGAAGGGTTTGAGTTGCTATGGCTGCCATGAAGATGAAGGAGATTGTGGGGTATGAAATGTGGGCAGCCTTTAGATGCTGACTGGAGCCCCAAACTGAAAGCCAGCAAGGAAATGAAGTCTTCCAACAGCCAGTTGGCAAGGGGAATAACTCCAAGCACAGATGAGAACTGCAATGTTAGCCAACTTCTGGATTTCAGCCTAGTGAGATCATGAGCAGAGAAATGAGCTAGATAGCATATCGAGACCGCTCACCTACAGAAACCATGAGAAAATACGTTTGTGTTGTTTTCTACCTTGCAGTTTGTGGTAATTTCTTATACAATCATAGAAAACTAATACAGAGGCCAAAATGGCACTTTTATTATTGATAGAAGTTATGTTAGAGAAGGTTGACTAATGTGAGAGTCAAATGAGCTTGGCCACTAATTTCCAAAATTAGACTGATTAGCTCACTCCCTCATAGGGAACATGGGGTTAGAACAGGTCTTCCCAGGTGGAAGGAATTAGCACAGAAAAGACAAACAGTAAAGAAGAGAGGAGAACTGAGCTTCCAGAAGTCAGGTCCCCTCCCAGGAAGAACAAAGGAAGGTAGACTGAGAATATTTAGTTATTTTATCCAAAATGACCAATCCGTTACATCATTCTTCTTACCCAGAGACAGAGTGAGTACAATTATAGAGATATCCAGAGTTACAATAATTGAACTCATTTCACTGGAAGGAATATTAAGAATGGGAAGGAGTTTGGCACGGTGGCATGCATCTCTTGTCCCAGTTACTCAGGAGGCTAAGGTGGGAGGATCCTTGAGCCTAAGAGTTTGAGTCCAGCCCAGTCAACATAGGGAGCATCTCTAAAAAAGGGGGAAAAACCTATGGAAGAATTGTGCCCCAATAAAATGAAGGAAAGAGAAAGGAAGAAAAGATAGGTGAGAGGGGTAGGAGCCTTGGCTTAATTATCTTTATATCTAATCTCTAGCATTGCACGAAGTCTATAATTATTGCTCAATAAAAGCTTACCAAAGGCAAATTGAGCTGTTGAATGAATCACTAATGTATTCTCTTTTCACACTTAAAATAATCACCTTTATCTTGTCAACAGGGACACCAAAATAGTATAGCTAAGTATGTAAGAGCAGCATAATGCAGCAGCGAGAACAGAGCTTGACACCATACAGACCCACATTCAGAAACTAGCTAGCTAACCTCTTAAGAACTAACCTCACCTCTGGTGTTTGTAAATTAGAACTAATGGATGTCTCGGGGATAATTAGACAGACAGAGTGAGAAAATCTATGGATAGTGCTCAGTACAGTGCTTATCACTTGGTAAGTGATTAGTAAATGGAAGCCATGAATCATGTGTTGACTATCTCCTCAATGTATATAGACTCAGACCTCCTCTAATAACAAGTACACAGTAAGTGCAGGCCTTAACAAGTGTAAAAGTGGATGACTCTCCGAGACAGCTGTTCCCATGTGGTGACTTAGTGTTTCAGACTGCATTAATACAGTGACAACTCCACCTCAACATGAAGCTTCAGGAATCTACTTAGTAGTGGAAGGAAACATGAAAAATCACATGCCTCAAATTAATGCTCATCACCCCTTATCAAAACCCACTGGCCATCACTAGGCACATGGCCCTGCACAAAAGTTAATCTTCCCTTGGTCCAGGAAAGGGATGAAAATCTGAAGCATTGGCTCACACTAATAATGTTGTCCACACCAAGTTTCCTGTTCTTGACTGATTTGGGTCCTTCTGCTATACTCCCACACAGGGAGAAAACATTCAAACTTTCCCATCCTGGACAAGTTCTTTCCTTATTAACAACTGTGTCCTCTCGATGCCTTCATTCCTCAAAGAAAATTCACTCTCTACTGTGAATACCAAAATCTCACTTTCACAATTACTGGAATGGAGAAAGCATGGCTTTGCTTTTGGAAAATAATTTTTAAAAAATATAATAGTTTGATGTGATGATCAGAACAACTACTGGATTTTTAGTTTAGTAATTGGAAACATAATACCCCAAGGCAGTGTTCTCGGTCATGCTTTTCTTGATATTAGGCAAACCATAGTTGTATTATGTTGTTGTTTTCTGGGCAATTCACTTAAGCATGGAGAAAGATAAACTGTAATGCATTCAGAAAAGTGCAATCAGAAAGGTGAAGAAATTCTATGGCCAGTAATACGAAGAACAATTGAACTAAGAGATGGGAATTCAAAGTCAGAAAATAAGCAAACTCAGGCAGGACATGATTGCTCTCTTTAAATATTCAAAGGTCTGTCATGCAGGAAAAGAGGCAGACTTGTTCTGTATAACCATAGGATACGGTGAGAACCAAAGGGTAGAAGCAAAAACCAGACCCAATTATCTTATTTTAAGAAAGACCTAACAAAACAAAACCATGATATATTAGACTTCCTCAGAGGGTAGTAAGTTCTCTGTCAGAAAAATGGTTCAAGCCAAATGCTAGCCATGTGATAGGGGTATTGTAGAAAGCATTTAAGTATGAGATGAAGACTAGACAGATATCTTTAGGTAGGATGACCATGCCATTTATTATCCAAACCAGGACAAGAGTATCTGGGGCTGCTGTTAACAATTGTGCCAAAAAACAGGTGTAAATTTGAACTATCCCAAGAAAAGTAAAATGCATGCCCTTGCTGCATTTAGGGACTCTTTCAAATCTGAGATTATTTTGCATTATATTTTTATATTAAAATGTTAGTAGCAGTTTAATCATTTGTATCCATGCAGTATATTTGCAAGATAAAGGATTTCTGAACAGTCAACTGTGGGCATTTTTTTTTTTTTTTGGCATTGTGGTAAGCCAGTGGGGAATGTTTTGATCTGGTTGGCATTTCTGCTTTGTAGCTTTCCATCTAATGCAGTTGCCTTCATGAATGATTTGGTTACAGGTAGGATTCGTCCAGAATACAATCATACACCAAAACGCAGGGCATAAAAATGCATGGCATATATTTAAAAGCCATGTAAAAAGATTTCATGGTCTCCCAGATTTGTCCAACGAGGCTAATCTAGTCAGTCAAGGGAGATAGATCGAGTGCCTCCTCAGAGCCAGGTGCGTGCCAGCTGTCATCTGCTACTCAGTCCTCACGGCACTCCTGTCAGGTGGACGTTTTCACTTTGGGAGGTAGGTATTACTTTCTCCTTTTTATAGACAAAAACACTGAGTTTGAGAGAGATT
>NW_026652280.1:147754533-147762085 GCF_009828535.3 Hylobates moloch
TCAGAGATATTGGTCTAAAATTCTCTTCTTTTGTTGTGTCTCTGCCGGCTTTGGTATCAGGATGATGCTGGCCTCATAAAATGAGTTAGGGAGGATTCCCTCTTTATCTATTGATTGGAATAGTTTCAGAAGGAATGGTACCAGATCTTCCTTGTACCTCTGGTAGAATTCGGCTGTGAATCTGTCTGGTCCTGGCCTTTTTTTGGTTGGTAGGCTATTAATTATTGCCTCAATTTAGAGCCTATTATTGGTCTATTCAGGGGTTCAGCTTCTTCCTGGCTTAGTCTTGGGAGGGTGTATGTGTCCCGGAATTTATCTATTTCTTCTGGATTTTCTAGTTTATTTGTGTAGAGGTGTTTATAGTATTCTCTGATGGTAGTTTGTATTTCTGTGGGATCGGTGGTGATATCCCCTTTATCATTTTTTATTGAGTCTATTTGATTCTTCTCTCTTTTCTTCTTTATTAGTGTTGCTAGCAGTCTATCAATTTTGTTGATCTTTTCAAAAAAGCAGCTCTTGGATTCATTGATTTTTTGAAGGGTTTTTTATGTCTCTATCTCCTTCAGTTCTGCTCTGATCTTAGTTATTTCTTGCCTTCTGCTAACTTTTGAATGTGTTTGCTCTTGCTTCTCTAGTTCTTTTAATTGTGATGTTAGGGTGTCAATTTTAGATCTTTCCTGCTTTCTCTTGTGGGCATTTAGTGCTATAAATTTCCCCCTACACACTGCTTTAAATGTGTCCCAGAGATTATGGTATATTGTGTCTGTGTTCTCGTTGGTTTCAAAGAACATCTTTATTTCTGCCTTCATTTCGTTATGTATCCTGTAGTCGTTCAGGAGCAGGTTGTTCAGTTTCCGTGTGGTTGAGCGGTTTTGAGTGTGTTTCTTAATCTTGAGTTCTAGTTTGATTGTACCGTGGTCTGAGAGACAGTTTGTTATAATTTCTGTTCTTTTACATTTGCTGAGGAGTGCTTTACTTCCAACTATGTGGTCAATTTTGGAATAAGTGCGATGTGGTGCTGAGAAGAATGTATATTCTGTTGATTTGGGGTGGAGAGTTCTATAGATGTCTATTAGGTCTGCTTGGTGCAGAGCTGAGTTCAATTCCTGGATATCCTTGTTAACTTTCTGTCTCGTTTATCTGTCTAATGTTGACAATGGGGTGTTAAAGTCTCCCATTATTATTGTGTAGGAGTCTGAGTCTCTTTGTAGGTCTCTAAGGACTTGCTTTATGAATCTGGGTGCTCCTGTATTGGGTGCATATGTATTTAGGATAGTTAGGTCTTTTCGTTGAATTGATCCCTTTACCATTATGAATGGCCTTCTTTGTCTCTTTTGATCTTTGTTGCTTTAAAGTCTGTTTTATCAGAGACTAGGATTGTAACCCCTGCCTTTTTTTGTTTTCCATTTGCTTGGTAGATCTTCCTCCATCCCTTTATTTTGAGCCTATGTGTGTCTCTGCACATGAGATAGTTCTCCTGAATACAGCACACTTTATCCAATTTGCCAGTCTGTGTCTTTTAATTGGAGCATTTAGCCCATTTACATTTAAGGTTAATATTGTTATGTGTGAGTTTGATCCTGTCATTATGATGTTAGCTGGTTATTTTGCTCATTAGTTGATGCAGTTTCTTCCTAGCATCAATCATCTTTACAATTTGGCATGTTTTTGCAGTGGCTGGTACTGGTTGTTCCTTTCCATGTTTAGTGCTTCCTTCAGGAGCTCTTGTAGGGCAGGCCTGGTGGTGACAAAATCTCTCAGCATTTGCTTGTCTGCAAAGTATTTTATTTTTCCTTCACTTATGAAGCTTAGTTTGGCTGGATATGAAATTCTGGGTTGAAAATTCTTTTCTTTAGGAATGTTGAATATTGGCCCCCACTGTCTTCTGGCTTGTAGAGTTTCTGCCAAGAGATCCGCTGTTAATCTGATGGGCTTCCCTTTGTGGTTAACCTGACCTTTCTCTCTGGCTGCTCTTAACATTTTTTCCTTCTTTTCAACTTTGGTGAATCTGACAATTATGTGTCTTGGAGTTACTCTTCTCGAGGAGTATCTTTGTGGTGTTCTCTGTATTTCCTGAATTTGCTGCAGAACCTTAATCTTTACCTCTCTATTGAAAGGGAGAAAATATGGAAACTCTAAAAATCTGGTAGTGTGGTCATAACTGAATCAAGTTTTATTAATCCATGTAAATTCAGTATAGCAAAGCACTTTAACTTTATGAGATGCAGTATTTACATTTCTTGAACTCAGAAACACAAGTCTGGCTATATAAATTCTAGAGCTACCAAATGGAAATATATTACTTTAATTATCTAAAATTTATTAATATTCTGGTATCATCTTATATTTGAATTTATGACACTCTGAATCATGAAATCATCTTCAGAGCTATTCAAGGCAAATTAAATCATGCTCATTATACTGTCAAATCCTCTTTAGAAATAAGGTAGTAGAAATAAGTGAACACAAATTTGCTATTTTCCATATATGCTGTGGGCTAAAAATAAAATAAGATAAATGATATAGCAAAAAAAAATTCAATCATACTGTTTCTGCTACAAAATAGGGTGAACCAGGAGCTCCTGGAGAAGAAGGTCTCCAAGGAAAAGATGGGTTAAAGGTAAATTATACCTTTAACATTATATATTATATATATATTATATATTTTATTATATATAAAATAGATGTTTTGTAAAATCTTTAAAATATTAGACATCATTATTTTTGTGTGACAAAAACCTGTTTATTACTGGCATAATTATTTCACTATATTCCTTTATAGAAAAATTTTTTATTGCATTACAGGGAGTGCCAGGAGGAAAGGGACTTCCTGGAGAGGATGGAGAAAAAGGAGAGATGGGCTTACCAGGAATTATAGGGCCCTTGGGTAGATCAGGCCAAATGGGCCTTCCGGTAAGTACTGCTGGGTTCACTTTCAAATACTAAGTTAATTTACTGCCTGTATGTGTACACATGCACACACCTACACACACTCTGACCTCCTTATATATCCAGTGAGTAATTGTGTATGTGGAACTGTGGCCTGAGAGAAGGAAAAGTCAAGGACTGATTATCAGCCCTCCTAAGATCCAAAGAGGAAAGATACTTTTTCCATAAGCCATGTAACTTCTGTCATAAAGCATTTATAAAGGAATGTTTTATGTTGTCTCAAACTTAGTTTGATTAAATATTTTGGATCTTTATTCCTATAACTGACATTATTGTTGTAGAGTAATATCCCAACTCCAGGATGAAACAAGAAATTCTTTGCAAGTGTAATATGAGCTATCAGATCTGATCCTAAATTTTGTTATTACTTCAAGGGAAGTTCTAAACATCATTTTGAACAAATTATCTCACCTCAAGACAAATGGCAGATGTTAATAAATAATAAGAATAATGACCAGGCCTGTAATCCCGCACTTTGGGAAGCCGAAGTGGGTGGATCACCTGAGGTCAGGAGTTAGAGACCAGCCTGGCCAACATGGTGAAACCCCTCCTCCACTAAAAATACAAAAATTAGCTGGGCGCCGTGGTGCATGCTTGTAATTCCAGCTACTCGGGAGGCTGAAGCAGGAGAATCACTTGAACCCGGGAGGCAGAGGTTACAGTGAGCCAAGATCGTGTCACTGCACTCCAGCCTGGGAGACAGAGTGAGACTCCATCTCAAAAAGAGAGAGAGAGAGAAAATAGCATCTTTTTTGCTTAAATGCTTAATTTATATTTATTATAGTCTTCCAGATACTGCCTATCTGGTCATTCTGTTGTTTCATTTTACTGTTCCCTTTTTCTTGTCTCATATCTTTAAACATGGGTTCTCCTCAAAGTTATTGTCTTTCCTTCTCTAAATGTTCATGCGTTTGGAGGTATTCTCCTGTTTTAGGAGTCATCCATTTTGACCCTACCAGAAAATGGTTTCTCTTTCTTCTGTACTCTGGCAGTTTTATTCTGCCTTTTAAAGATTGCAGCATTTAAGCATGTGGGACTCTTCCCCAAGAGAAAACTTAGCTCTTCAAAACCAGATGCTCTGTCTTTACTCCTTCCCATAAACCACAGTGCTTCTGTGCTCCAGTATTTCCACATGGGGGCTCAGTAAAGACTGAGGAACTAATTATGAGTAAACTGATCATGCAGGCAGGCTGGAAGACAAAGTAGTGGTTTACAGCGTTTATAATTTTCAGCTTTTTTTTCTGTCCTTCTCTTTTCCTCTGGCTTCTAACCTGCAGGTCATTGAATGGGCCCTGCCCCAATCAGCTCAATTAGGTTTGCAGGACTAAGAGGAAAGCTCTGTCTGGAAGAAAACAACAAATACCATAAATGAAACACAAACTAGCTGTCTTACCATTCATTTTTATCAATGACTATAATTCCTTTAGTGGCAATTAAAATAATATTATAACACATCTACCCCCAAATAATAGCATATTCAAAATAACATTTGAAGAATGAAGATAAACCAGAAGTATCAGATTATTTTTGAGCACTGGCAAATGGCAACTTTTTTCTCTTCAGTTTTACAGTAGTGGTAAGTGCCCATTCCTTCTCTGTCCTGCCCTCAGACCTGGAGAACTGTGATGGGCGTTCCAGCACAGCAAATACAGAGTACTTAGGAATCCCAAAAAATTATCTTATTTATTTTTTTATTTATGAGATAGAGTCTCACTCTGTCACCCAGGCTGGAGTGCAACGGCATGATCTAGGCTCACTGCAACCTCCACCTCCCGGGTTCAAGAGATTCTCTTACCTCTGCCTCCAGAGTAGCTGGGACTACAGGCACGCACCACCATGCCAGGCTAATTTTTATATTTTTAGTAGAGACTGGGTTTTACTATGTGGGTGAGGCTGGTCTCAAACTCCTGACCTCAAGTGATCCACCAGCCTCGGCCTCACAAAGTGCTGGGATTACAAGTGTGAGCCTCCACGCCCAGCCCCCAAAATTATCTTAAACATCATTAGTCCAAACATTAAACAATATAATTTCACTTATATACTGTCATAGGATCCTCCCAATAATCTATAGATGTTATTATTCCCTATTTTACAACTGGGAAAAAAAACTTAGAAAAAGCTAAGAGATTTGTACAAGATAATATAGCAGATGGCACTGCTTTATTAATTTACTAAATAATAATCACTAAAGAAGTTATTAATAAAGAATCTTTTCTTTTAGACAGAGTCTCACTCTGTCACCCAGAAGTGCAGTGGCACGATCTTGGCTCACTGCAACCTCTGCCTCCCGGGTTCAAGCGATTCTCCTGGCTCAGCCTCCCAAGTAGCTGGGAGTACAGGCACCCACCACCACACCCACCTAATTTTTGTATTTTTAGTAGAAACGGGGTTTCACCATGTTGGCCAGGCTGGTCTAAAACTCCTGAACTCAAGTGATCCCCCTACTTTGGCCTCCCAAAGTGCTGGGATTACAGGTGTGAGCCGCTACACCCAGCCATTAAAGAAATTTCTTTATTTTCTGGCTTTGTGTCTCTAAGCCTTGCTTACCCATGGGTTAACCAGCTTTGTCCCCATATTTTTCCTTTCTAGAGTTCTTAATAATTTTCATCTTTGTTAGAGGACTCATCCCTCTTCCATTAGTGTCAGGCCTGGACCCACAGAGAAGCCAAGTAAGAAATGCCAAGAAAGTGTGATTATCTTCCTGATCATTCTTGTCAAATTTGTTTTTAGGTTAAAAAACCACCAACAGTTATTCATACTTTAGTATGTATTTTTAAAAAATCAACTAGCATAGTTCTCTAGCAGAATCCTAAGAGTTTGTAGAGAGGGAAAAAACAGAATTAAGAGAAGGGAAAGTCTAAACATATACCATAGAATACCACAGCATGGAATCCCAAAGAGGAATGATACAGTATGACAGCTGGTGACGGGTAGAGCAGAGATGGAACAGGGGCTCAAAACAAGGCATGGAAAAATGATAAACACAGATTTCATCTGCTTCATAATTTTTCCCAGGAAAAATCATGCCTAGTACACATCTTTGGTGCCTTTTTTTAGTAACACCACATATCTGTTTTTTTATTCTTTTTGTTGTTCTCCTTGGAATTTTAAATGGCTTTCAGCTTATAAACTCAATAAAAATACCATGGCATATTTTTTCAAAAGAATTTTGCAATCCAAGGAACTATTGCTTAATCAGACAGCCTAATGCTGGATTTATTTTTGCACTTTAAAAATTCTTCCTTAGGCAGTGTCACAAAGATGCTACCTTGGGTTCTTACAAAATAAATAAGAAAGAGAGTAAGAGAAAGAAATAAAACTTTTTTTTTTTCAAGAAAAGAAAAGATCTCGTTACTTCCTAGAAGATTGAGGAATGAGATCTGGATTGAAAAATAAAGCAAGGGAAGCATCAGTAACGAATTCCAAATCCAGGAGTTAGATTTCTTTAAACAGAAAAAAAAAATTGTATATTTTATGCTTGAATCTTGTGCTAAAATGTTCAGTTGCCTAAATGCATAACTCTGCATGAGAAAAGAATTGGGAAGCATCTGAAAAGAAACATCTGCCTGACTTACGGTCTGTTATCTATGCTAAAAAATCTACCACTGTGTTGTCTAAGATCTGAACAGATGTGCAACTGTAAACTCCAAAGTTGGATGTATTAAAATGAAATTGTCCTGTTTTATATGTTTAGGACAAAATTTGGTTAGATTTATTGAAATGTAGTTTTTACCATCTGTTTAAGGTGGTATGATATTAGGTAGAGGTAAATATCTTAAGGGAAGATAAAATGAAATGAAGTGACCTTCTCAAATAAGTTTTTTAAATAAGATCTTAAAAGTGAAGTCATAAAGATGGGAAGAATATCAATAGTTAGAAAAGAATGATAAGATATATGTGTTTCTTGTTTCTTTTTTATAGCAAATGTTTATAATGTGTTTTTTTTTATATATATACTTTAAGTTCTAGGGTACATGTGCACAACGTGCAGGTTTGTTACATATGTATACATGTGCTATGTTGGTGTGCTGCACCCATTAACTCGTCATTTACATTAGATATATCTCCTAATGCTATCCCTCCCCGCTCCCCGTACCCCACGACAGTGTGTGATGTTTCCCTTCCTGTGTCCAAGTGTTCTCATTGTTCAATTCCCACCTATGAGTGAGAACATGTGGTGTTTGGTTTTTTGTCCTTGCGATAGTTTGCTGAGAATGATGGTTTCCAGCTTCATCCATGTCCCAACAAAGGGCATGAACTCATCCTTTTTTATGGCTGCATAGTATTCCATGTTGTATTTGTGCCACATTTTCTTAATCCAGTCTATCATTGATGGACATTTGGGTTGGTTCCAAGTCTTTGCTATTGTGAATAGTGCTGCAATAAACTCACGTGTGCATGTGTCTTTATAGCAGCTTGATTTATAATCCTTTGGGTATATACCCAGTCATGGGATTGCTGGGTCAAATGGTATTTCTAGTTCTAGATCCTTGAGGAATCACCACACTGATTTCCACAATGGTTGAACTAGTTTACAGTCCCACCAACAATGTAAAAGTGTTCCTATTTCTCCACATCCTCTCCAGCACTTGTTGTTTCCTGA
>NW_026652280.1:147762095-147788066 GCF_009828535.3 Hylobates moloch
CAATGTGAAGTAAATGTAAGTAAGTGTTGTTAGGTCACCACCGTCAAGAATGTAGGAAGAATCTGCACAGGGCTTTCTCTTCTATCTCGGTTTCAGTTCAAAGCAGAAGTTGTTACACTGTTCACACAGAAAACATTCAACACACAGTGGTGAATGATCAGAGAATGACCACAAAAAAATTGAGATTCATCCTCAAAAGCACTGCCCATCAAAATGACGTAGGTTATTCCAGGACATAAACACTAGCAACTTATAGCCAGGCACAGTGGTGTGTGCCTGTAGCCCCACTTACTCAGGAATCTGAGATGGAAGTATCTCTTGAGCCCAGGAGTTCAAGTCCAACCTGGCCAACATAGCAAAAACCAGTTTCAAAAAATATGTTTTTTAATAAAAATAAATAAAACTAGCATCTTCTTCTTTTTTGCTTTTTTTTATTATTATACTTTAGGTTTTAGGGTACATGTGCACAATGTGCAGGTTTGTTACATATGTATCCATGTGCCATGTTCATTGCTGCACCCATTAACTCGTCATTCAGCATTAGGTATATCTCCTAATGCTGTCCCTCCCCCCTCCCGCCACCCCACAACAGTCCCCAGAGTGTGATGTTCCCCTTCCTGTGTCCATGTATTCTCATTGTTCAATTCCCACCTATGAGTGAGAACATGCGGTGTTTGGTTTTTTGTCCTTGCTATAGTTTACTGAGAATGATGTTTTCCAGTTTCATCCATGTCCCTACAAAGGACATGAACTCATCATTTTTATGGCTGCATAGTATTCCATGGTGTATATGTGCCACATTTTCTTAATCTAGTCTATCGTTGTTGGACATTTGGGTTGGTTCCAACTCTTTGCTATTGTGAATAGTGCCGCAATAAACATACGTGTGCATGTGTCTTTATAGCAGCATGATTTATACTCCTTTGGGTATATACCCAGTAATGGGATGGCTGGGTCAAATGGTATTTCTAGTTCTGATTCCCTGAGGAATTGCCACACTGACTTCCACAATGGTTGAACTAGTTTATGGTCCCACCAACAGTGTAAAACTGTTCCTATGTCTCCACATCCTCTCCAGCACCTGTTGTTTCCTGACTTTTTAATGATGGCCATTCTAACTGATGTGAGATGGTATCTCATTGTGGTTTTGATTTGCATTTCTCTGATGGCCAGTGATGATGAGCATTTTTTCATGTGTTTTTTGGCTGCATAAATGTCTTCTTTTGAGAAGTGTCTGTTCATGTCCTTCGCCCACTTTTTGATGGGGTTGTTTTTTTCTTATAAATTTGTTTTAGTTCATTGTAGATTCTGGATATTAGCCCTTTGTCAGATGAGTAGGTTGTGAAAATTTTCTCCCATTTTGTAGGTTGCCTGTTCACTCTGATGGTAGTTTCTTTTGCTGTGCAGAAGCTCTTTAGTTTAATTAGATCCCATTTGTCAATTTTGGCTTTTGTTGCCATTGCTTTTGGTGTTTTAGTCATGAAGTCCTTGCCCATGCCTATGTCCTGAATGGTAATGCCTAGGTTTTCTTCTAGAGTTTTTATGGTTTTAGGTCTAACATGTAAGTCTTTAATCCATCTTGAATTAATTTTTGTATAAGGTGTAAGGAAGGGATCTAGTTTCAGCTTTCTACATATGGCTAGCCAGTTTTCCCAGCACCATTTATTAAATAGGGAATCCTTTCCCCATTTCTTGTTTTTGTCAGGTTTGTCAAAGATCAGATAGTTGCAGATATGCGGCATTATTTCTGAGGGCTCTGTTCTGTTCCATTGTTCTATGTCTCTGTTGTGGTACCAGTACCATGCTGTTTTGGTTACTGTAGCCTTGTAGTATAGTTTGAAGTCAGGTAGCGTGATGCCTCCAGCTTTGTTCTTTTGGCTTAGGATTGACTTGGCGATGTGGGCTCTTTTTTGGTTATATATGAACTTTAAAGTAGTTTTTTCCAATT
Organism: Hylobates moloch; assembly: GCF_009828535.3. Lineage (NCBI taxonomy): Eukaryota > Metazoa > Chordata > Mammalia > Primates > Hylobatidae > Hylobates > Hylobates moloch. The sequence continues at coordinate 147,764,044 of NW_026652280.1, forward strand.
CTGTGAAGAAAGTCATTGGTAGCTTGATGGGGATGGCATTGAATCTATAAATTACCTTGGGCAGTATGAGCATTTTCACGATATTGATTCTTCCAACCCATGAGCATGGAATGTTCTTCCATTTGTTTGTATCCTCTTTTATTTCATTGAGCAGTGGTTTGTAGTTCTCCTTGAAGAGGTCCTTCACATCCTTGTAAGTTGGATTCCTAGGTATTTTATTCTCTTTGAAGCAATTGTGAATGGGAGTTCACTCATGATTTGGCTCTCTGTTTGTCTGTGACTGGTGTACAAGAATGCTTGTGATTTTTGTACATTAATTTTGTATCCTGAGACTTTGCTGAAGTTGCTAATCAGCTTAAGGAGATTTTGGGCTGAGACAATGGGGTTTTCTAGATATACAATCATGTCATCTGCAAACATGGACAATTTGACTTTTTCTTTTCCTAATTGAATACCCTTTATTTCCTTCTCCTGCCTGATTGCTCTGGCCAGAACTTCCAGCACTATGTTGAATAGGAGCGGTGAGAGAGGGCATCCCTGTCTTGTGCCAGTTTTCAGAGGGAATGCTTCCAGTTTTTGCCCATTCAGTATGATATTGGCTGTGGGTTTGTCATAGATAGCTCTTATTATTTTGAGATACGTCCCATCAATACCTAATTTATTGAGAGTTTTTAGCATGAAGGGTTGTTGAATTTTGTCAAAGGCCTTTTCTGCATCTATTGAGATAATCATGTGGTTTTTGTCTTTGGTTCTGTTTATATGCTGGATTACATTTATTGATTTGCGTATGTTGAACCAGCCTTGCATCCCAGGGATGAAGCCCACTTGATCATGGTGGATAAGCTTTTTGATGTGCTGCTGGATTCGGTTTGCCAGTATTTTATTGAGGATTTTTGCATCAATGTTCATCAAGGATATTGGTCTGAAATTCTCTTTTTTGGTTTTGTCTCTGCTAGGTTTTGGTATCAGGATGATGCTGCCCTCATAAAATGTGTTAGGGACTATTCCCTCTTTTTCCATCAATTGGAATAGTTTCAGAAGGAATGGTACCAGTTCCTCCTTGTACCTCTGGTAGAATTCAGCTGTGAATCCATCAGGTCATGGACTCTTTTTGGTTGATAAGCTATTGATTATTGCCACAATTTCAGAGCCTGTTATTGGTCTATTCAGAGATTCAACTTCTTCCTGGTTTAGTCTTGGGAGGGTGTATTTGTCGAGGAATTTATCCATTTCTTCTAGATTTTCTAGTTTATTTGCATAGAGGTGTTTGTAGTATTCTCTGATGGTAGATTGTATTTCTGTGGGATTGGTGGTGATATCCCCTTTTTCATTTTTTATTGCATCTGTTTGATTCTTCTCTCTTTTCTTCTTTATTAGTCTTGCTAGCGGTCTATCAATTTTGTTGAGCTTTTCAAAAAACCAGCTCCTGGATTCATTAATTTTTTGAAGGGTTTTTTGTGTCTCTATTTCCTTCAGTTCTGCTCCTATTTTAGTTATTTCTAGCCTTCTGCTAGCTTTTGAATGTGTTTGCTCTTGCTTTTCTAGTTCTTTTAATTGTGATGTTAGGGTGTCAATTTTGGATCTTTCCTGCTTTCTCTTGTTGGCATTTAGTGCTATAAATTTCCCTCTACACACTGCTTTGAATGTGTCCCAGAGATTCTGGTATGTTGTGTCTTTGTTCTTGTTGGTTTCAAAGAACATCTTTATTTCTGCCTTCATTTCATTATGTACCCAAGAGTCATTCAGGAGCAGGTTGTTCAGTTTCCATGTAGTTGAGCAGTTTTGAGTGAGTTTCTTAATCCTGAGTTGTAGTTTGATTGCACTGTGGTCTGAGAGACAGTTTGTTATAATTTCTGTTCTTTTACATTTGCTGAGGAGAACTTTACTTCCAACTATGGGGTCAATTTTGGAATAGGTGTGGTGTGGTGCTGAAAAAAATGTATATTCTGTTGATTTGGGGTGGAGAGTTCTGTAGATGTCTATTAGGTCCACTTTGTGCAGAGCTGAGTTCAATTCCTGGATATCCTTGTTAACTTTCTGTCTCGTTGATCTGTCTAATGTTGACGGTGGGGTGTTAAAATCCCCCATTATTATTGTGTGGGAGTTTAAGTCCCTTTGTAGGTCACTCAGGACTTGCTTTATGAATCTGGGTGCTCCTGTGTTGGGTGCATATATATTTAGGATAGTTAGCTCTTCTTGTTGAATTGATCCCTTTACCATTATGTAATGGCCTTCTTTGTCTCTTTTGATCTTTGTTGGTTTAAAGTCTATTTTATGAGAGACTAGGATTGCAACCCCTGCTTTTTTTGTTTTCCATTTGTTTGACAGATCTTCTGCCATCCCTTTATTTTGAGTCTATGTGTGTCTCTGCATGAGATGGGTTTCCTGAATACAGCACACTGATGGGTCTTGACTCCTTATCCAGTTTGCCAGTCTGTGTCTTTTAATTGGAGCATTTAGCCCATTTACATTTAAAGTTAATATTGTTATGTGTGAATTTGATCCTGTCATTATGATGTTAGTTGGTTATTTTGCTCATTAGTTGATGCAGTTTCTTCCTAGCCTCGATGGTCTTTACAATTTGGCATGTTTTTGCAGGGGCTGGTACCGCTTGTTCCTTTCCATATTTAGTGCTTCCTTCAGGAGCTCTTTTAGGGCAGGCCTGGTGGTGACAAAATCTCTCAGCATTTGCTTGTCTGTAAAGTATTTTATTTCTCCTTCACTTATGAAGCTTAGTTTGGCTGGATATGAAATTCTGGGTTGAAAATTCTTTTCTTTAAGAATGTTGAATATCAGCCCCCACTCTCTTCTGGCTTGTAGAGTTTCTGCCGAGAGATCAGCTGTTAGTCTGATGGGCTTCCCTTTGTGGGTAACCCGACCTTTCTCTCTGGCTGCCCTTAACATTGTTTCCTTCATTTCAACTTTGGTGCATCTGACAATTATGTGTCTTGGAGTTGCTCTTCTCGAGGAGTATCTCTGTGGCTTTCTCTGTATTTCCAGAATGTGAATGTTGGCCTGCCTTGCTAGATTGGGGAAGTTCTCCTGGATAATATCTTGCAGAGTGTTTTCCAACTTGGTTCCATTCTCCCCATCATTTTCAGGTACACCAATCAGACATAGGTTTGGTCTTTTCACATAGTCCCAAATTTCTTGGAGGCTTTGTTCATTTCTTTTTATTCTTTTTTCTATAAACTTCCTTTCTCACTTCATTTCATTCATTTCATCTTCCATCACTGATACCCTTTCTTCCAGTTGATCGCATCGGCTACCGAGGCTTCTGCAATCTTTGCGTAGTTCTCCATACTTAGCTTTCAGCTCCATCAGCTCCTTTATGCCCTTCTCTCCATTGGTTATTCTAGTTATCCATTTGTCTAATTTTTTTTCAAAGTTTTTAACTTCTTTGCTGTTGTTTTTAATTTCCTCCCATAGCTCGGAGTAGTTTGATCGTCTGAAGCCTTCTTCTCTCAGCTCGTCAAAGTCATTCTCCGCCCAGCTTTGTTCCGTTGCTGGTGAGGAACTGCGTTCCTTTGGAGGAGGAGAGGTGCTCTGCTTTTTAGAGTTTCCAGTTTTTCTGCTCTGTTTTTTCTGCATCTTTGTGGTTGTATCTTCTTTTGGTCTTTGGTGATGGTGATGTACAGATGGGTTTTTGGTGTGGATGTCCTTTCTGTTTGTTAGTTTTCCTTCTACCAGACAGGACCCTCAGCTGCAGGTCTGTTGGAGTTTGCTAGAGGTCCACTCCAGACCCTGTTTGGCTGGGTGTCAGCAGCGGTGGCTGCAGAACAGCGGATTTTCATGAGACCACAAATTCAGCTGTCTGATAGTTCCTCTGGAAGTTTTGTCTCAGAGGAGTACCCAGCCGAGTGAGGTGTCAGTCTGTCCCTACTTGGGGGTGCCTCCCAGTTAGGCTGCTCGGTGGTCAGGGACCCACTTTAGGAGGCAGTCTGTCCATTCTCAGATCTCCAGCTGCGTGCTGGGAGAACCACTACTCTCTTCAAAGCTGTCAGTCAGACAGGGACATTTAAGTCTGCAGAGGTTCCTGCTGAATTTTTGTTTGTCTGTGCCCTGCCCCCAGAGGTGGAGCCTACAGAGGCAGCCAGGCTTCCTTGAGTTGTGGTGGGCTCCACCCAGTTCCAGGTTCCTGGCTGCTTTGTTTACCTAAACAAGCCTGGGCCATGGCGGGCGCCCCTCCCCCAGCCTCGCTGCCACCTTGTAGTTTGATCTCAGACTGCTGTGCTAGCAATGAGCGAGACTCCGTGGGCATAGGACCCTCCAAGCCAGGTGCGGGACACAATCTCCTGGTGTGCCATTTTCCAGGCCCATTGGAAAAGCGCAGTATTAGGGTGGGACTGACCCGATATTCCAGGTGCCGTCTGTTACTCCTTTCTTTGACTAGGAAAGGGAACTCCCTGACCCCTTGCGCTTCCCGAGTGAGGCAATGCCTTGCCCTGCTTCCGCTCATGCACAGTGCACTTCACCGACTGTCCTGCACCCACTGTTTGGCACTCCCTAGTGAGATGAACCCAGTACCTCAAATGGAAATACAGAAATCACCCATCTTCTGTGTGGTTCAGCCTGGGAGCTGTAGACCAGAGCTGTTCCTATTCGGCCATCTTGGCTCCACCCCTGCTTTTGGTGTTTTATTCATGAAGTCCTTGCCCATGTCTATGTCCTGAATGGAATTGCCTAGGTTTTCTTCTAGGGTTTTTATGGTTTTAGGTCTAACATGTAAGTCTTTAATCCATCCTGAATTAATTTTTGTATAAGGTGTAAGGAAGGGATCCAGTTTCAGCTTTCTACATATGGCTAGCCAGTTTTCCCTGCACCATTTATTAAATAGGGAATCCTTTCCCCATTGCTTGTTTTTGTCAGGTTTGTCAAAGATCAGATGGTTGTAGACGTGTGGTATTATTTCCAAGAGCTGTATTCTGTTCCATTGGTCTATATCTCTGTTTTGGTACCAGTACTGTGCTGTTTTGGTTACTGTAGCCTTGTAGTAGAGTTTAAAGTCAGGTAGCATGATGCCTCCAGCTTTGTTCTTTTGGCTTAGGATTGTCTTGGCAATGTGGGCTCTTTTTTGGTTCCATATGAACTTTAAAGTAGTTTTTTCCAATTCTGTGAAGAAAGTCATTGGTAGCTTGATGGGGATGGCATTGAATCTATAAATTACCATGTGCAGTATGGCCATTTTCACAATATTGATTCTTCCTACCCATGAGCATGGAATGTTCTTCCATTTGTTTGTGTCCTCTTTTATTTCATTGAGCAGTGGTTCAGAGTTCTCCTTGAAGAGGTCCTTCACATCCCTTGTAAGTTGGATTCCTGGGTATTTTATTCTCTTTGAAGCAATAGTGAATGGGAGTTCACTCATGATTTGGCTCTCTGTTTGTCTGTGATTGGTGTATAGGAATGCTCGTGATTTTTGCACATTGGTTTTGTATCCTGAGACTGCTGAAGTTGCTTATCAGCTTAAGGAGATTTTGGGCTGAGACAATGGGGTTTTCTAAATAATCAATCATGTCATCTGCAAACAGGGACAATTTCACTTCCTCTTTTCCTAATTGAATACCCTTTATTTCTTTCTCTTTCCTGATTGCCCTGGCCAGAACTTCCAATACTATTTTGAGTAGGAGTGGTGAGAGAGGGCATCCCTGTCTTGTGCTGGCTTTCAAAGGGAATGCTTCCAGTTTTTGCCCATTCAGTATGACATTGGCTGTAGGTTTGTCATAAATAGCTCTTATTATTTTGAGATACGTCCCATCAATACCTAGTTTATTGAGACTTTTTAGCATGAAGGGCTGTTGAATTTTGTCAAAGGCCTTTTCTGCATCTATTGAGATAATCATGTGGTTTTTGTCTTTGGTTCTGTTTATATGATGGATTACATTTATTGATTTGTGTATGTTGAACCAGTCTTGCATCCCAGGAATGTAGCCAACTTGATCTTGGTGGATAAGCTTTTTGATGTGCTGCTGGATTTGGTTTGCCAGTATTTTATTGAGGATTTTTGCATCAACCTTCATCAGGGATATTGGTCTAAGATTCTATTTTTTTGTTGTGTCTCTGCCAGGCTTTGGTATCAGGATAATGTTGGCCTCATAAAATGAATTAGGAGGATTCTCTCTTTTTCTATTGTTTGCAATAGCTTCAGAAGGAACGCTACCAGCTCCTCTTTGTACCTCTGGAAGAATTCTGCTGTGAATCCATCTGGTCCTGGACTTTTTTTGGTTGGTAGGCTATTAATTATTGCCTCAATTTCAGAACCTGTTATTGGTCTATTCAGGGATTCAACTTCTTCCTGTTTTAGTCTTGGGAGGGTGTATGTGTCCAGGAATTTATCCATTTCATCTAGATTTTCTAGTTTATTTGCATAGAGGTGTTTCTAGTATTCTCTTATGATAGTTTGTATTTCTGTGGGATTGGTGGTGATATCACCTTTATTATTTTTTATTGTGTCTATTTGATTCTTCTCTCTTTTCTTCTTTATTGGTCTTGCTAGCAGTCTGTCAATTTTGTTGATCTTTTCAAAAAACCAGCTCCTGGATTCATTAATTTTTTGAAGGGTTTTTTGTGTCTCCATCTCCTTCAGTTCTGCTGTGATCTTAGTTATTTCTTGCCTTCTGCTAGCTTTTGAATGTGTTTGCTCTTGCTTCTCTAGTTCTTTTAATTGTGATGTTAGGGTGTCAATTTTGGATCATTCCTGCTTTCTCTTGTGAGCATTTAGTGCTATAAATTTCCCTCTACACACTGCTGTAAGTGTGCCCCAGAGATTCTGGTATGTTGTGTCGTTGTTCTTATTGGTTTCAAAGAACTTCTTTATTTCTGCCTTCGTTCCATTATGTACCCAGTAGTCATTCAGGAGCAGGTTGTTCAGTTTCCATGTAGTTGAGCGGTTTTGAGTGAGTTTCTTAATCCTGAGTTCTAGTTTGATTGCACTGAGGTCTGAGGGACAGTTTGTTATAATTTCTGTTCTTTTACATTTGCTGAGGAGTGCTTTACTTCCAACTATGTACTCAATTTTGGAATAAGTGTGATGTGGTGCTGAGAAGAATGTATATTCTGTTGATTTGGGGTGGAGAGTTCTGTAGATGTCTATTAGGTCCGCTTGGTGCAGAGCTGATTTCAATTCCTGGATATCCTTGTTAACTTTCTGTCTCGTTGATCTGTCTAATATTGACAGTGGGGTGTTAAAGTCTCCCATTATTATTGTGTGGGAGTCCCATCACTTAACAAATTTTGATCATTCTATATTAAAATTTGGAATAGTATTCTGAACATATAAAAATACATCATTTTTTGATGATATACTTGTCATGGGCACTATATCCGAAAGTTCTTCAGTCACATCTAAATTTTTATCAATACCAAGATAATATAGAATATTGTGTGGTATTATTTATATCTATGTTCTCTTCAACTACAATTAAAAAGGACTCTATAAATGGTCCTATGCATACCTTCAACATACCAAGAAACGATATTTCTAAAGAGGCTTCTTTCTGTAAGTGCTTGCCTCTGTTAAGACCGTTTCTGCTGCACTCAGTAGTTAATCTTATAAATTCACCATCTGCAAATGTTTTGATGCTTGGTCAATTTTTTCAGTTAACCCATAATTACATTTTACGGCATCTGCACCTACATTCCAAAGCAAGCCCTACTGAAATTTTAGTGTCTTTATCCGAGCGTCAGGTTTTTCTTTTTTATCAATTATATCAGTCATAGTCCTTGGATGGTTTGTTTCCTAATGACTTTCTTGAGTTGTAGTCTTTCAAAACAGATGTGCTTTCAATATTAAAGGCATGGAATATTTTTCTCTTACATGCACACATACAAAATATTCCGTCTTGCTCTCTTCCGTTTTTCTTGCCTGTGTAGCCTTCTTGGTCTATCTTTTATTGTGCCACTGTTGCTATAGACCAGGATACAGGAAATGTTTCACTTCTGTCTTAGTAAATGGTGACCCATGCTCAGTCTCAGTGTGAAGATCACATGAAGAGGCAGAGTCTGGAGTAATTCCAGGATTCACCTCCTGTCAATAATTGGGACCCAAAAATGTGGGTCCATTACTGTCAAATAGCCTGCTGTTTTAAGAGATGCCAGAAATACACACTTGAGGTTAAAAAACACACACATAATTTTTAACATCGGCAAATAATTCCATTTTTCCCAACACTGGACAGCTCAGGTAAAACACATTGCTGGCCAGGCGTAGTCTACAGTGGATTTACCTGAGACTCCAGAAAACACTTTGGTATTTCAGTTGTTGACTTGACCTTACCAAATGCAAAGGTAATTTAAGATACATAAACGTAAGCAATTCCCAAGAAAACATAGGACTCCAGTGGCAGGTAATTAAATTTTGGGTTCCCAAGCTCTGCAGAAAAGTACCTGTACTGCTGATTAAATCGCAAAAAAAACAGACATCTGGCCCATTGTCATGCAAGCTCATTCTGGACAGTATTTAAATGGAAAGATAAAGGAAAAAGCTGTTACCATTTTCCCTTCAATCTTTATGCATGGTGAGTCGAAAGATAAATTTAAAAAGTTAAGTTACCTTTCTCCCTTCAATCATGACACACAGTAAAGTCTACCATTTTTACCCTTTTATTAATCTTTTTCTGTTTTATAAAATCTGAAAGTGTGTCATTTTGTGCCATTTTGTGGCTTCCCAATATGAAAGTACTAGAAAATCTGCAATTCCAGGTAAAAACAAAGAAATATCCTCCTACCCAAAGGAGATAAAGAAGATGATTAACTCATATTTAAATTTAATAATTTAGGGCCAAGCGTGGTGGCTTACACCTGTAATCCCCCCACTTCAGGAGGCCAAGAGGGCAGATCACTTGAGGTCAGGAGCTCGAGACCAGCCTGGCCAGCATGGTGAAACCCCGTCTCTACTAAAAATACAAAAATTATCTGGGCGTGGTAGCAGGTATCTGTAATCCCAGCTACTTGGGAAGCTGAGGCAGGAAAATCACTTGAACTCTGGAGGTGGAGGTTGCAGTGAGCTGAGATCACGCCACTGCACTCCAGCCTGGGCAACAGAGTGACTCTGCTTAAAAAAAAAAAAAAAAAAATTAATAATTTAGTCACAAAGCTAAAAACAAATTCTATCCTATCTGAGAAGGCAGCAGAATAAAATAATTTCTGAAAAACTTCCTGGTGACTAATCGTCTACTTTTACGTGATTTTGCAGAATAACTACCCTTTTAGGAATTAAATTAACAGTTATTTAATGAAAATTTTTTGTTAGCAATTTCGGTTCTAACTTCATAATGATTAATAAATTTTATTCATCAATGTTGTTTTTTAGTTTTTAATTACTTTTAGTCTTATAACACATTTATATCACCTCTTTTACCAAATTAACCTTTATGATTCAATGAAAAAATACAAGGTACAAGTTACAGATGGACTGCATTTGGGAAATTTACAGACACTGATGAAAATATTAAAAACCTCTTAAGATAGTTTTTTAGGCTAAGGCCCTCCATAAGTTTTAAAGCTCTCAATTGACTTGCTATCATGGGTCAGACAGACTCAACAAAGTGTGTAAAATTAGTGGTAGTGCATGCAAATTATGTTTTAAAGATGGGGCCAAGGAAGTACAATAATTCAACCAATTCATTCATTGGTATATTACAGCATTAATACTTATTCATCTCACAAATGTTAGTTTGGCACCTACTATGTGTCTGCTAAGCCCACTATACTGGGCGCTGGGGATAAAATGATGAACAAGCACCATAGAGATTATATAATTACTACTTATTGAGTGCTGTATCATATATAATACTATTATAAGAATATACATTCATTTGAATTGCAAAACTGAAGCATAGCCTACTATAAATATCTTTGTACCCCTTCTACATTTTCTACTTAAACATTTGCAAGTTTCAAATGTGTAGAAATGATACCTGTTAATAGAATTATGCACATATTAGAGGTAATCGTACATTGTTATATCAAGCATTTGAAAGCCTGGGGATTCATTATTTAATTAAGTGGTTCCAGAGTCAGCTAGCATATTATTAACCAGCTTCTCTGCCATATGCAAAATACTTGTGTACAGAAAACAAGCACTAAACTTGAAACATCCCTATGAGAAATTTTATTTCCATTAAAAATATATATCTGTATATATATAAACAAACATGCACACACACATAAACACACACACCCCTTGTATATGTATGTCCTAAATGTACACCGAAGAATCCTAGAAAATGATCAACACAGTAGCAAAATCTCCATTAGTGCAATTAGTTCCCATTAAAATAAGCCAGATTTTCTTGAAGAAATTGCTCATTTCAAGTCTAGGGCAAGAAATGTACAAGAAGCATGTGGACTATCCTGACATATCAGACAGTTAGCTATCAACATGAATCAAGGGCAAACTTGAAGAGGATACTACTAGTCAAAGATGGGATAGTTTGAGGTTCAACAGAAAAAGGAATTGCAGTGGATTCAAACTTATAAAATATGTCTAAATCCATAAGTCCATAACAGTATTTTTTAAATTTATAAGATGACAGTGAACCAATTTATTTTCTTGAATAATGACTAAAGGGTGGAAAGGGGAGGAAGCCTTGATAAGAGACCCTTTCTTATATAAATTGAAATACTGAGCAACCAAATGGTTGAGGAGGGGAAGGATTTATTTATAAAATTATTTCAGTTATGAGATGAAAATGAAATTATAGGATATCTCCATCTGAGTTCATAAATTAAGGCATCAACAGCTGCTAACATCAAAGAAAATCAAAAGTAGACATGATGCAGCTCCTGATAAAAATAAAAATAAACCAGGACCACCTATAGTCTTGCCAAAGTATTAGGATCTCAGTTTGATCATTTCTCTGTATCCAGCTGCCAATTTGCAGGAAATATAGGGAAAAAAGGAACAAGCTGAACTGTACCATTAGTGTGCAGTCAGTAAATTCCAGATGGTGGGAAACGGTAGAGGTCAAAAAAAACAGCTCCAGTTCTTCAAAAAATCATTTGTGAGGGAAAGATAGGAATGACAGGGACTAAAAAACACATCAATTTTTTTTATTTGGCAAGACTAAACTATTTTATATAGCAATGCACCTTAGAAGAAAGAACCATAAAGAAACATAATGAAATGACTACTATAAAAGTCAATGGTTACTTTGGGAGAGGAAAGGAAGCTGTGATTGTGATGTGACACACAGGGGGACTTCTGAGATGCTGTCAAAGTTCTATTTCTTGACCTGAGTGGTGGTTACAAGAGTCTTCACTCACTCACCTGTACATGTTTTATGTGATTTTCTGTATTACCTACTTAGGCATTTCTCACAGTAGACAGCAGAGTACAAGTACCACCAGGTTGATGTACAATTAATCCTGGATTTAAACAGTTCACATTCTGTTCAGTGCTCACTTTCTGAGGATGAGCACCAAGTGAAGTTTTTCATCAAATCAGGCAACTAGGAAATATCTATAAAGAACTAGTGTATTCCAGGCATTATTTTTAGCTTCTTTCTAAATTTACATTAAAATAAAATAAACTATCTTGGCATAACTAATCATGAGTTCTTGCCTTATTTATTTAATAACTATTGTGTACCCCCTGGGTACTGGGCATTGTGCCAAAAACACAAGCAGGAAGAAGCTAAACATGTTTCCTAACTTCAAGAAGTTCATATAACCTCCATTCATGAATTGAGTGGTATATTGTAACAGGTTCTTAATGTGTTTGATATATATGATCTCATTTCCATTCACCAGAATCTCCATTTTATACAAAAAGAAACTAAAATATAAAGAGATTATGTAGAATGCCCTTTTAGGTCAGGCTAATTTCATAATCAGTGTTCTCAAGTGCTTGCCAAAGCTTCTTAAACTGGGATTCTAATTTTCATGGGGACACGTGATGATAGGCCAGAGCTACAAAAAAAAAAAAAATCAAAGGAAAAATGTGCAGCATTTTCCTGGAGTGATAATTGTACTAAATTGTAAATAATTTAAGACGTATTTGACACTAACATGTATATATTTCAGAGTGTTACATAAGGCTCAAATACATTTTTAAGATAAAACCTATGATTACAACAGAGTCATTTCACTCTAGAAGGTCAGGGATCAAATCTTTGTTATTCATGGCAAGTGATATGTGCCTATGTCTGTAATTCTCTGTCCCACATTCTTTACTTAGATAACTAAATTCAGTCACCTGTCCCAGGTGACTAGTGTTAATAATCACTAGTCATTGCAAATTTATCCTTATGAGGTCCTTGATGATTTAATTCTCCAGATTGGTTTTATTAGTTAGGAGGTCTTAAAAAACGAGTAAGATATCTACACTGGTGAATATTTTCACTGTTCTAACTAATCAAATACTTAAACAGATGTAATGTTAAAAGAATGAATTCAAAATAAGATTGACTTTTGAATGGCATCTGATCACTTGAAAGTGGTAGAGCTAAACTGACCAAAATAAACTATGATATTTTGGATAATGAGTTGACATTCCATTCTGCACTCTTCAGAGCCTAGTTGTGAGGCCTTGGATAAATCTAATAGATACATAACCCAAAGCTTTTTGTAAGTAGTATTGCAAAATAAGAGCATGAACAATACAAAAGTAAGTACCAAACTCCTTTTGGAAGAAAGAGGCTATAGACATTTACCTGGTCTGGCTGTAGATCCCTCCAGGCACACAGCTACATTTCCTCATGGTTGTGCCAAAGACTGGTGGTGGCTGGGGTGGGGGAATGATTCACACTAACAGAACAGTCATCCAAGGAAAATCCTGTGCCAGGAGTGAGGAAATCATTGACTGGGAAGTGATGCAGGAGATCCAAGAGCCAAAAGAATGTAACTGAGCTAGGGCTCAAACTGGAAAAGCAGACAAAAAGTTGGAAAAACGGATTGTAGGTCAAAACTGGGTGATCAGAGATGATATCAGGATACAAGCAAGCTAAGGCCAGTAGAGAAACCGTATTTCCCAGCAGAACCATGCCAAACAATAGGCAAGGAAACCTAGTATCTTAAAAAAAAAAAAAAGTTGTTATATAATCCATCTTTTATTTGAACCCTAAAAATAGCCCTAAATTTTTAACAAGCATGGCTAATGGAAAAAAAAAAATGTGTCTTTTTAGGGAGTCAAAAAAGAGTCAAGTTTAGTATGGTAGTGGTAGATGAAAACAGAACCTTGAAGATCAGTATTTGTCATATGATAAATTACCCTCTGTCCCACTGTCTTAGTCCATTTTCTTTTGCTATAACAGAATATGATAGACTGGGTAATTTATAAAGAATAGAAGTTTATTTGGCTGGGAAGTGCAAAAGCATGGTGCCAATAGCAAGGCCACCTGGCAAAGGCCTTATGCTGCATGATCTCATGAAGGAAGTCATCTCATGGCAAGAGAACACAGGAAACAGAGGGAAAGAAATGAAGCCAAACTTCAGCCTTTTATCAAGACCACTCCCAAAATAAATAACCCATTCCCCCAACAATGGCATTAAACCATTCATGAGAGCAGAATCCTCATAATCTCATCACCTCTTAATGACTCCACTTCTCAATACTATTACATTGGCAACTAAATTTCAGCATGATTTTTGGAGGTGACATTCAAACTGTAGCACCCACATGGTTCTATAAATCAAGGAAAAAATAAGGTATACTGTTTAGCATTAAATAAATACCTCAAAATACAATAAAATTAAAAACAGTCACTTCTCTTTGAGAAAGTAAGGTTGGTTGGTTGGTTGGTTGGTTGGTTGGTTGGTTGGTTGGTTGGTTTTCGTTTCCCAGTCTTACCACTGTGCCTCACACATAGTTGACCCTCAATACTCATTTGGCAAATAAATGAAGGATGGTTTTGTGTCTGGACAATATAAGATTTCTTTGTCATGATTCCTCAGTGAAATTCCAATCTCTTTCTTTCCTTAGATTTCTTCAAAACTATATTATTAGTAAATTTTTTACTCTGAAATTTCTGTATAAAAATAGCCAGAGCAGAAGGTTTGAATTCCATTAAATATGTTTCTAAAATGGTGCGATTTTTTTTTAAGTTTCACATGGATAATTCTTTAGATTTCAAACTTTAGAGATGTTTTATTCCAGTTTCAAAACACACATCTGCAGTGTTTGCAGTTGGACAGAGATTACTGCTTTAAAATCTCTCATTCTGTTGCTTCTTACCCTAAAGTTAACCAGAAGCAGAATCACTTGTACAAATAACAGTGACAGCAGTACAATGGTGATTAGAAAGCTGCTGGTTTGTAATATACAGTGTGTTTCAGTACTTTCATAGTCAGTGAACACATAAAATGAAAATGATTCCACATTTGGCTGGATGAGTTGTCTGTGTTTAATAGATTACAATAACATGGGAAGGCAATATCAGGATAAACTAAGCGATATATGAAAGGCCTGCATTTGTTCATCAACTCATTTTACAACCAATGTAGATCTTGCAGGAAAAAACTACTCCGCAGTGAAAACTAGTTAGAGATATTTCTCTCAAGAAGCCAAGGGTTATCATAACTGAATTCTTACTCTTTTAATCTACTTTCCTGTAGATCTTCCTGAAAACTACCTCATTTAAAAAAAATCACTTAAAATAAGGAGAAAAATATTCCACTGTGGGAGGTTTAGATCTGGAAAGAGGTAGCAAACAAGTTATTTTCATGGCATAGAATTTATATGTTTAAGAAACAATAAATTCTAAGAATACTTGTGGAGAAACATATTACTTTTAGCCCTCAATCAGAAATCAACATGTGGGGAACCTTCACTTCCAGCTAAAATGGATTAAGACTGGTTTACGGCCCCACCTTAAACAACTAGAATACCAAACAAAACATAGAAAAAAAAGTGGTTTTCAGACATTGAACAACAGGCAGCATGAGACTTGACCCCTGCAAAAATGGAAACAAATGGGGTAAATTCTACTTACTGCCTAGACGAATTCCCATGCTGCAGCAGAGATGGTGTGACCCTCACAGAGACTGACGGTATTGCTGGGTTGAAGAGACAGAGTTCAGAGTATAGGGAAGCCAAGGAAGCTAGAATGTGTGGGAAAGAATACTAAAGAGGAGGGAGCTGCACGGAGAGCATGTAGAGGGGTCACCTCCAATCTTGACCATCGCACTATGACTATCTTGTCATGGCTAAGAGAAAAATGCCCCAGGCCAAGCAAAAAATCAGTAAACCAAACAATTTCCTGACCTTACACAAGGCTAGGAATATTTTGTTTTCCCACCAGTCAGAATGGAAAGATGTCCCAATACCCAGGGCTTTGGGTAGAGTCCTCAGAAGAGTATCGCCAAATTAGCCCTAGACTAAATATTGCACTCAATTTGCCCGATAAAACTTAAAAGCAAGCCTCAGAAAGATCAAACTGATTTCATGTAACTTAACTGCGCACTAGAGCAAAGCCCAAAAACATTTAAAGGAATATGACAAAAATCTAGCATGCAACAACTTAAAATAAAAGTCTGGCACCCAATCAAAAACTCCCAGTAATGTATGACCAACAACCAAGAGAAGAATCAAACAATAGAAACTAATTTAGAAATTATAAAATGATGAAATTAGAAGAAAAAAGCATAAAAATAACTATTAAACTACTAGCTATTAAAGCTATGATTCATATATTCAAGAGGGAGAGGAAAACGTGAACATGAGGTAGATAAAAATGAGAGCATTTTTTAAAGATCCAAAAAGCATAAAAATAACTATTAAACTACTAGCTCTTAAAGCTATGATTCATATATTCAAGAGGGAGAGGAAAACGTGAACATGAGGTAGATAAAAATGAGAGCATTTTTTAAAGATCCAAATGAGAGTTCTAGAGATGAAAAACACAATATGTGGGGGAGGGAGTCAACATGTTTCAAGTAAAATTGTTGTGGGCAAAATCCACAAAAACCTGGTGTCACACATTAACCAGTGGGGTCATTTATGTAGATAGCAGCTCTCAGGACTCTCTATCAAATGAGACAATGGTCTTCATTGTAGTAGAATTGTTTCCCAAACTTTCTTAGGGCACATTCTCTTCTTTTTTTTTTTTTTTTCTTTCTTTCTTAGACGGAGTCTCGCTCTGACCCCCAGGCTGGAGTGCAGTGGTGCGATCTTGGCTCACTGCAAGCTCCGCCTTCTGGGTTCACACCATTCTCCTGCCTCAGCCTCCCCGCCGAGTAGCTGGGACTACAGGCGCCCGCCACCACACCCAGCTAATTTTTTGTATTTTTTAGTAGAGACGGGGTTGCACCGTGTTAGCCAGGATGGTCTCGATCTCCTGACCTCATGATCTGCCTGCCTCGGCCTCTCAAAGTGCTGGGATTACAGGCTTGATCCACCGCGTCTTAGGGAACATTCTCAAGAGCAAGAAGCCAGATGAAGCTTCTTCCATCTTAAGACAGCTAATCATATTTGCCATCAAAAAGCATGATCTTCTCTATTCTTGTAGGTTTCAGGAGCTATTCTAGAAGGACTGGTAGAGGAGACACAAACTAATCAAATATTTCCCCATGTACAGTGAGGTCAGCCATGGCCTTGTATCTACCAAGATGTTTTGCAGTCCTTATCCTGCTTAGGTTCTCTGTGGAATATGCCAATGATGGCTATTTCCTTCTTAAAACTCTCTCCATTCTCAGCTTTTCACCACCATTTCTCTTTCTGTTTCCTCCTTTCCTAACCCCTCCCTCTCCATCGTCTTTGCTGATGCTCAAGATTATTAAAGCTAAGAACATTTAATTTTCAGAGCTTCTATCAATCTGTTCCAGAATCAGACATTTTTATAAAATTTGTAAGAATTTATAAAAGTAATATATGTTCCCTGAACTTTGAGATACAGGTAAGAGAACATTGAGTTGAGGGATACATGTAGGGGAGATTTAAAGGGATACAAGCATTCCTCAAAGATATTTCACATTTGGTTCCAGACCACCCTAATAAAACTACTATCACCATAAAGCAAATCACAAGGAATTTTTAGTTTCCCAGTGCATATAAAAGTTATGTTTATACTATACTGTGGTCTCTTCATTGTGTAATAGCATTAAATTAATATCTAAGAACGTATATCTTAATTTTAAAATACTTCATTGCTAAAAAATGCTAGTGACCACCTGAGCTTTTAGCAAGTCATAATCACCTCTTGTGTTTCCTGCAGAGTGAGAGCATTATTAGCCTGAGAGACCCTAAATGAGAGGCAACGTTCCTGTGAGAAAAGTAGGTTTCTGTTAAAACAAGAAATAGAGATAGGATGCTGTAAAGATGTTCAAGACAGAGCCGAGATTTTATGAAAGAAAAGGTATTTCTACAAGACACAATGGAAAAAGTTGCCAGAGATGGAAGCAAATAAATATGCATTGGGAGCAGAAAGCACACAGTGGTATTCTGATGAACATTAACACTTCAGAGACAACTGTATTGGCTTGAATTGAGGGTCTTGGCACAAGAGAAGAATGATGGCATGGTAGCATTAACTTCAAGGCTCTGGTTAGAATTCTGACAAATGACAGCCATCTGCAAACCTATTGAGCCCATAACCTACAGATCAGTGCCTGAGCAAAGTTGTATTCAAATAGCATATGCCCAAGAGCTTAGAAAATAGTTTAAAGAAATTCCATTATTTACTTATATCTCCTGAAGGACATTAAAAGAATCTGATACATAATGCACAGCAACACTTCTCAGATCCCTTTCATCGTGGTCCTCTGATTATTTCAAATATGTCTTACACATGAGGAAAAAAGTCTCAAAACTATTAAATGAGGGAAGGAGCCAGGCTTTAGGGCAGAGAATTCCAGGCTTGAGTTGGATAGCTAGCATTTGATTTCTGGCCTGCCAGTTACAAACTGTAACAAGTCAACTAAGTACCCTGAGCCCCTTTTCCTGGAGAAGAGAGGGCAATATCTCCCTCACAAATCTGTTGTTAGGATTACATTTTTAATTGAGACAGATGTCAGGCAAGCATCTCGGGAAAATACCAGCAAATATCACGCTGGAGCAGGTTGGAATGCATAGGCCTCAGGGTCGGTGGAGTCTCAAGTTCTCCTTTCTTGCAGCCTCCTGTGACACTCGTGGACTGGCACAGAACTAGATGTACCATAGAGCTATGCTGCTGCTGTGGGACCCCACCATGTCTCTCCTTTTATGGGACAAGCATAAGCATATCCTTAATAGGGAAAATGAACACCAAGGCTCTGGCAGCAGGCAGGATGAGCATAGGTGCCAGCTGGTTGGAAGCTTGTGAGAAAACAGTGGCTGCCCAGAACATTTGGAAACCTGGGAGGACTGTGTATTAGTCCATTCTTTCACTGCTATAAATATGCTACCTGAGACTGGGTAATTTATAAAGAAAGGATGTTTAATTGACTCACAGTTTTGCATGGCTAGGGAGGCCTCAGGAAACTTACAATCATGGTAGAAGGTGAAGGGGAAGCAAGGCATGTCTTACATGGCAGCAGGAGAGAGAGACAGAGAGAGAGCGAGAGAGCACATACAGGGGAAAGTGCCACTTTTAAGCCATCAGACACCGTGAGAACTCCCTCACTATCATGAGAAGAGCACGGGGAACCACCCCCATGATCCAATCACCTCCCACCAGGCCACTCCCTCAACAGATGGGGATTACAACTTGAGATGAGGTTTGGGTGGAGACACAGAGCAAAACCACATCAGACTGCTTGCTAAGGGAAGTTGAAGTCAGAAACAGCCACTGTCACGGAAGGAAGAGGGGGCTCTTGGCCCAACTAATTCAAATCACGTAGCTCTAAATCAATCTCTAACACAACTCACGAGACTAATCGTATGGCTTGTCTCCACAACAGGATATAGGTAAAGACTTCAAAAACCATGTGTACACTACAAATGTTTGTAAATGTCATCATTCATGAATTATTTCTTTTTATTATTACACTTTAGGTTTTAGGGTACATGTGCACAATGTGCAGGTTTGTTACATATGTATCCATGTGCCATGTTGATTTCCTACACCCATTAACTCGTCATTTAGCATTAGGTATATCTCCTAATGCTGTCGCTCCCCCCTCCCCCAACCCCACAACAGTACCCAGAGTGTGATGTTCCCCTTCCTGTGTCCATGAGTTCTCCCTGTTCAATTCCCACCTATGAGTGAGAACATGTGGTGTTTGGTTTTTTGTCCTTGTGATAGTTTACTGAGAATGATGTTTTCCAGATTTATGCATGTCCCTACAAAGGACATGAACTCATCATTTTTTATGGCTGCATAGTATTCCATGGTGTATATGTGCCACATTTTCTTAATCCAGTCTATCGTTGTTGGACATTTGGGTTGGTTCCAACTCTTTGCTATTGTGAATAGTGCCGCAATAAACATACGTGTGCATGTGTCTTTATAGCAGCATGATTTATAGTCCTTTGGGTATATACTCAGTAATGGGATGGCTGGGTCAAATGGTATTTCTAGCTCTAGACCCCTGAGGAATCGCCACACTGACTTCCACAATGGCTGAACTAGTTTACAGTCCCACCAACAGTGTAAAAGTGTTCCTATTTCTCCACATTCTCTCCAGCACCTGTTGTTTCCTGATTTTTTAATGATGGCTATTCTAACTGGTGTGAGATGGTATCTCACTGTGGTTTTGATTTGCATTTCTCTGATGGCCAGTGATGATCAGCATTGCTTCATGTGTTCTTTGGCTGCATAAATGTCTTCTTTTGAGAATTGTCTGTTCATGTCCTTTGCCCACTTTTTGATGGGGTTGTTTTTTTCTTGTAAATTTGTTTGAGTTCATTGTAGATTCTGGATATTAGTCCTTTGTCAGAAGAGTAGGTTGCAAAAATTTTCTCCCATTCTGTAGGCTGCCTGTTCACTCTGATGGTAGTTTCTTTTGCTGTGCAGAAGCTCTTTAGTTTAATGAGATCCCATTTGTCAATTTTGGCATTCGTTGCCATTGCTTTTGTACTTTTAGACATGAAGTCCTTGCCCATGCCTATGTCCTGAATGGTATTGCCTAGGTTTTCTTGTAGGATTTTAATGGTTTTAGGTCTAACATTTAAGTCTTTAATCCATCTTGAATTAATTTTTGTATAAGGTGTAAGGAAGGGATCCAGCTTCAGCTTTCTACATATGGCTAGCCAGTTTTCCCAGCACCATTTATTAAATAGGGAATCCTTTCCCCATTGCTTGTTTTTGTCAGGTTTGTCAAAGATCAGATAGTTGTAGATATGCGGCATCATTTATGAGGGCTCTGTTCTGTTCCACTGATCTATGTCTCTGTTGTGGTACCAGTACCATGCTGTTTTGGTTACTGTAGCCTTGTAGTATAGTTTGAAGTCAGGTAGCGTGATGCCTCCAGCTTTGTTCTTTTGGCTTTCGATTGACTTGGTGATGCGGGCTCTTTTTTGGTTCCATATGAACTTTAAAGTAGTTTTTTCCAATTCTGTGAAGAAAGTCATTGGTAGCTTGATGGGGACGGCATTGAACCTATAAATTACCTTGGGCAGTATGGCCATTTTCACGATATTGATTCTTCCAACCCTTGAGCATGGAATGTTCTTCCATTTGTTTGTATCCTTTTATTTCATTGAGCAGTGGTTTGTAGTTCTTCTTGAAGAGGTCCTTCACATCCCTTGTAAGTTGGATCCCTAGGTATTTTATTCTCTTTGAAGCAATTGTGAATGGAAGTTGACTCATGATTTGGCTCTCTGTTTGTCTGAGATCGGTGTACAAGAATGCTTGTGATTTTTGTACATTGATTTTGTTACCTGAGACTTTGCTGAAGTTGCTAATCAGCTTAAGGAGATTTTGGGCTGAGACAATGGGGTTTTCTAGATATACAATCATGTCATCTGCAAAGAGGGACAATTTGACTTCCTCTTTTCCTAATTGAATACCCTTTATTTCCTCCTCCTGCCTGATTGCTCTGGCCAGAACTTCCAGCACTATGTTGAACAGGAGCGGTGAGAGAGGGCATCCCTGTCTTGTGCCACTTTTCAGAAGGAATGCTTCCAGTTTTTGCCCATTCAGTATGATACTGGCTGTGGGTTTGTCATAGATAGCTCTTAATATTTTGAGATACGTCCCATCAATACCTAATTTATTGAGAGTCTTTAGCATGAAGGGTTGTTGAATTTTGTCAAAGGCCTTTTCTGCATCTATTGAGATAATCATGTGGTTTTCGTCTTTGGTTCTGTTTATATGCTGGATTACATTTATTGATTTGCGTATGTTGAACCAGCCTTGCATCCCAGGGATGAAGCCCACTTGATTATGGTGGATAAGCTTTTTGATGTGCTGCTGGATTTGGTTTGCCAGTATTTTATTGAGGATTTTTGCATCAATGTTCATCAAGGATATTGGTCTGAAATTCTCTTTTTTGATTATGTCTCTGCCAGGCTTTGGTATCAGGACGATGCTGGCTTCATAAAATGTGTTAGGGAGAATTCCCTCGTTTTATATTGATTGGAATAGTTTCAGAAGGAATGGTACCAGTTCCTCCTTGTACCTCTGGTAGAATTCGGCTGTGAATCCATCAGGTCTTGGACTCTTTTTGGTTGGTAAGCTATTGATTATTGCCACAATTTCAGAGCCTGTTATTGGTCTATTCAGAGATTCAGCTTCTTTCTGATTTAGTCTTGGGAGGGTGTATGTGTCGAGGAATTTATCCATTTCTTCTAGATTTTCTAGTTTATTTGCATAGAGGTGTTTGTAGTATTCTCTGATGGTAGATTGTATTTCTGTGGGATCGGTGGTGATATCCCCTTTTTCATTTGTTATTGCATCTATTTGATTCTTCTCTCTTTTCTTCTTTATTAGTCTTGCTAGTGGTCTATCAATTTTGTTGATCTTTTCAAAAAACCAGCTCCTGGATTCATTAATTTTTTGAAGCGTTTTTTGTGTCTCTATTTCCCTCAGTTCTGCTCTGATTTTAGTTATTTCTAGCCTTCTGCCAGCTTCTGAATGTGTTTGCTCTTGCTTTTCTAGTTCTTTTAATTGTGATGTTAGTGTGTCAATTTTGGATCTTTCCTGCTTTCTCTTGCGGGCATTTAGTGCTATATGTTTCCCTCTACACACTGCTTCGAACGTGTCCCAGAGATTCTGGTATGTTGTGTCTTTGTTCTCATTGGTTTCAAAGAACATCTTTATTTCTGCCTTCATTTCATTATGTACCCAATAGTCATTCAGGAGCAGGTTGTTCAGTTTCCATGTAGTTGAGCAGTTTTGAGTGAGTTTCTTAATCCTGAGTTCTAGTTTGATTGCACTGTGGTCTGAGAGACAGTTTGTTATAATTTCTGTTCTTTTACATTTGCTGAGGAGAGCTTTACTTCCAACTATGGGGTCAATTTTGGAATAGGTGTGGTGTGGTGCTGAAAAAAAAATGTATATTCTGTTGATTTGGGGTGGAGAGTTCTGTAGATGTCTATTAGGTCCACTTTGTGTAGAGCTGAATTCAATTCCTGGATATCCTTGTTAACTTTCTGTCTCATTGATCTGTCTAATGTTGATGGTGGGGTGTTAAAATCTCCCATTATTATTGTGTGGGAGTTTAAGTCCCTTTGTAGGTCACTCAGGACTTGCTTTATGAATCTGGGTGCTCCTGTGTTGGGTGCATATATATTTAGGATAGTTAGCTCTCCTTGTTGAATTGATCCCTTTACCATTATGTAATGGCCTTCTTTGTCTCTTTTCATCTGTGTTGATTTAAAGTCTATTTTATCAGAGACTAGGATTGCAACCCCTGCCTTTTTTTGTTTTCCATTTGCTTGATAGATCTTCCTCCATCCCTTTATTTTGAGTCAATGTGTCTCTTTGCACATGAGATAGGTTTCCTGAATACAGCACACTGATGGGTCCTGACTCCTTATCCAGTTTGCCAGTCTGTGTCTTTTAATTGGAGCATTTAGCCCGTTTACATTTAATGTTAATATTGTTATGTGTGAATCTGATCCTGTCAGTATGATGTTAGTTGGTTATTTTGCTCATTAGTTGATGCAGTTTCTACCTAGCCTCGATGGTCTTTACAATTTGGCATGTTTTTGCAGGGGCTCGTACTGGTTGTTCCTTTACATGTTTAGTGCTTCCTTCAGGAACTCTTTTAGGGCAGGCCTGGTGGTGACAAAATCACTTAGCATTTGCTTGTCGGTAAGGTATTTTATTTCTCCTTCACTTATCAAGCGTAGTTCGGCTGGATATGAAATTCTGGGTTGAAAATTCTTTTCTTTAAGAATGTTGAATATCGGCCCCCACTCTCTTCTGGCTTGTAGAGTTTCTGCTGAGAGATCAGCTGTTAGTCTGATGGGCTTCCCTTTGTGGGTAACCCAACCTTTCTCTCTGGCTGCCCTTAACATTTTTTCCTTCATTTCAACCTTGGTGAATCTGACAATTATGTGTCTTGGAGTTGCTCTTCTCGAGGAGTATCTTTGTGGCGTTCTCTGTATTTCCTGAATCTGAATGCTGGCCTGCCTTGCTAGATTGGGGAAGTTCTCCTGGATAATATCTTGCAGAGTGTTTTCCAACTTGGTTCCATTCTCCCCGTCATTTTCAGGTACACCAATCAGACGCAGGTTTGGTCTTTTCACATAGTCCCAAATTTCTTGGAGGCTTTGTTCATTTCTTTTTATTCTTTTTTCTCTAAACTTCCCTTCTCGCTTCATTTCATTCATTTCATCTTCCATCAGCGATACCCTTTCTTCCAGTTGATCGCATCTGCCACTGAGGCTTCTGCAATCTTCGTGTAGTTCTCGAAACTGGGCTTTCAGCTCCATCAGCTCCTTTAAGCCCTTCTCTCCATTGGTTATTCTAGTTATCCATTCTTCTAATTTTTTTCAAAGTTTTTAACTTCTTTGCTATTGTTTTGAATTTCCTCCCGTAGCTCAGAATAGTTTGATCGTCTGAAGCCTTCTTCTCTCAACTCCTCAAAGTCATCCTCCATCCAGCTTTGTTCCGTTGCTGGTGATGAACTGCGTTCCTTTGGAGGAGGAGAGGTGCTCTGCTTTTTAGAGTTTCCAGTTTTTCTGCTCTGTGTTTTCCCCATCTTTGTGGTTTTATCTACTT